>NC_089781.1:47998702-48016202 GCF_040412425.1 Macrobrachium rosenbergii | reverse complement strand
AAACACATATATGAAAATATATTACACACACGTTTGTAGCTTTCTGATTGTATATGAATCACGGTGATATAAATATATATATATATATATATATATATATATATATATATATATTATATATATATAGTCATTTTTACTATATATATATTTAAAACAATGTATATATATATTTTATATTATTATTAGTCATTTTTCCCTTTTAAAACAATGTTCATTTTATTTACTTTAGTCCATCTTTAACTTACCGTCCAACCACCCAACTACCTCTTTTCACTGTTTAGAGCACTGGATGGCTGAAAGTGCCCCAGTACTTAGCTTTATAACCGAATTTTCTTAATTCAAATCACATCAGCTATGCAGAGCACTATTCATACAAGAAGATATTGGCTATATCTTAAGTAGGTCTTTATTTTGAAGAGATTCAGGGTAACCTCACTCTGAAAAAATGGGTCAGTCATGCTGTATTCAGATTTTCACTTATCATGGCTCATCTACCAACATGGAAAGCATGCAGTGAAGCCTGGTCGTAGATGTGACAGCAAATTTTTCTAACTTCCATGCTGCATAAATTGCCCTTTCTCTTCATCTTTACACAAGTCTGCATTGACTAGTGCCATATCCAGACACTGCTCAACCTAAGCTTCCCTCATAACACTCTCTACTACTGCACACTGAACATGTAGGATTTGCCAACATTGTCTGATGTTGGATTTCTTCCTACATGTGAATTTTTTCTAGACTTAACATGGGATGGAAAGTCTGACAAATTCTTTTAAGATTGGCCTCTTTCAAAGCATTTGACAACACAATATATCATATCTTTTATTCATAACATTACTGTTTGCTCTTGTTTTACAATGATTAGTACATCCATCAAAAGCCCAGTACCCTTAACTGTGGGCTGTTTATACTCCCAAGTTCTTTTACCAATGAATGGAGGATGAACTCATCTAGTAGCCTTAAGTATACGACCCATGATCCCTTCACTCATGGTTGACCTGCCTATTTCAGAAGCCACTTCTTTTAGCATTTAACTCTTTGAGCACCATAGGATGTATTCTACGTCTGTGTATTTTTACTACCTCAGCATCATTGGACGTAGAATACATCTGGGGTAAAATATTTTTTTTTGAAACCTTGAAAAATAGTTCCTGACGTACTACCAAGAAGTACTTTGCCAGGAATGTTGGAGGAATACAGAATGCTTGCTGAGTGTTCCCAGCATGGAGTTGGCGTACCTCAAGGCCTCACAACACTGCCGTAAGTTCACTGTTTAGGTGCATGTGATATGAACAATTAAACTAGTGTATCGTCACGTTTCTCTGACACAAGGTGCTTTTTGCTGAAAATTTTGAACATAGATTTGTGAAGCATCTACTTTGGTTTCAGTTTATTCAAGATACCAAGAGGTGTTATTGGGGCCGAGCCTACAGGCAAAGTTGCGTGGCATCTTGACGTTGATGATGCTCCAAGCAGTAGCAGTGGTGGTGAAACACATGTTCTGGTTCGAAAAACAGATAGCTTCAAGATGCTAGACAGAAAATTTAAAGGTAAAAAGCTTACCCCACACAAACTGAGTGCTCTTATAGAAGCAGAAAGTGTTACGAACTTGAGAAAGAAAGTGAAGGGGTGTGTGATAGTAATGATTCGGGAGAGGGAAATGAAAGAGATAAAAGTGAATGTGAGAAATTTCTCACTCATTTTCTATCAATATTTTCCCTTACTTTTTTTGTCCAAAATATATAAAACTATATATTTGTGACAAAGAAATTTTATCATCTATACAATAAAAAATACTGAAAATTCCTGTTGCTAATAGTTATTGTGTTAAGATAAGTAGAATAAGACATGGTATACAAGTTTTCATTTTCAGCTACACTTGATTTTTTCTTACTTTTTTTATATTTTAGGGGGATTTTGATGATTTAAGGATAAATTTCAATAATTTCCCAAAAATGTAAGGCCCTAGGATCAAAATGAACAACACTACAGCTATCTGAAAAATACTTTTGCATTATGATTTTTCACTGCTCACTGAGGCTTGGCACTCAAAGTGACAGAAAATATAATAAGCTGTGGGGGCGATAGGGCTGAGGGTATGACTTTTAAACTTTCCTCTCAGAAACTTGATTGTCCTGTAATGCTTCACCTGAAGCACTTTAAACCTCTCACAATTCTTGTATTCTCATTTTCATCTAAAATGTGGGTCTGCACTTAGAGTAAAATTTCCACCTATATACCTAAACTTGAGGATCTACTTAGTGGAAGTTAAAGGCTCTTAATCTTTCCACTGATGTTAAGAACAACAAATTACTATACAGTACCCAGCACATTTCCTGACTGCCAAGACACTGCACCTGATAACCTTGACCATTTTCTTTGCTTTAAACCTAGTGAAGTGCTCCAATAAATTTCACTCCCTTTGGGTCTTCTAATCACTGTCTTATTTCTGTTATCATGCTGAAGTTCCCCCAAAACTCCCTCAAAATGACATTGAGAGTTCCCAGTAACCTGACAAAGTCTTTCAAAATGACATTTTTATGATAAAGTTTTATATATACTTACCAAGCAATTACATAGCTACTAGCTTTCTACACGGCAGTCAAACAAAATCCAAATTTTCGCAGTGGCACTACCATCGTTTGTGTAGGTGACAGGGTCCTGACCACTTTGGGGACTAATAGGTACAACTCAGCAGAGAGCTTCAATTCATTTGATGTCCAATGTCCATTGAGGGGAGGAGGGCGGGCTCCAATTATGTAACTGCTTGGTAAGTATATATACAACATTATCTTATCATAAAAATGTCATTTTTATATAAGTGACTTACCAAGCAAATACACGGCTGATTCCACATTGAGAGGAGGTGGGAATCATGGACATGTTCTAATACAAAACATTAATAAAGATAATGACTTTGAACTAGGAAGGTTGCTAGCACTGGGTCAATGCTTATTGTACCTTACTTGGTAAGAGAGTGCCTCTGGTAGGTGCTCATCTTAACCTGTAAAGGACATGGCAGTATGGCCAAGAATCGCCTCTACTTCAGTGGGGACTTAGCAGCCATGGAAGTTCACTAATGGCTAACAAGGATTAGAAAAGGGTGCCCTTGCCTGGGCGATGACCAGAATAAAAAAACAACTGTCACCTACACTAGAATAAAAACCCACACACCAACCATTAAAAACCTTGAGGGTACTCCGGGTAAAATGTACCCCCAGGCTTCCCTAGAACTCAACACCTAACATCAAGGTAAGAGGAAGGCAGAGGGACAGAAAGTCCCCTATGCTTCCTTTCCGAACACCACATCAGCCACAGATAAAGGACCCAAAGTACAACAGTTATCAAACACAGTTTCCACGTCTTTAAGATAATATGCAACAAAAACCGATCTACACTTCCAAATCGTTGATTGTAGATTATTCTCAACAGACATGTACGTCAAAAAACCAGAGATGCTGTGACAGCCTGAAACTCATGAGCTTTGACCTTAAGGGAAGGTAAAACATCTTCTTGAATTTGAGAATGCACTTCTGTAATCAAACTTCTAAGGAATAAAAGAAAGAGCATCTTTTGACAGAGGATGTGAGGGGTTCTTCACTGAGCACCAAAGTTTGTCGGAGGGTCCTCTGGTCTTTTCTGTTCTCTGAAGATAGTACTTCAAGGCTCTCACAGGACAAAGAAGTCTCTTCTTCCTCTGGACCATGGATGTCTGTTAAGCTCTTAATAACAAATGAGCAAGGCCATGGCTTAGAAACATCTTCATTCTTGGCGAGGAAACCAAGAGAAAGAGAGAGCATGCTGCATTTCCATTTGAAAAGCCTGCTTGTTGAAGGCTTGCAGCTCACTAACGCATTTGGCGGTCGCCAATGCCACGAGAAAGAGAGTCTTCTTAGTGAGATTCTTAAAAGAAGTCGAGCAGAGAAGTTCGAAAGTTGAGCTAGTGAGCCACTTCAGAACAACGTCCAAACTCCAGGAGACAAATCTAGGCTTCTCTAATCTGGACATTTCGAAGGATCTGATGAGGTCGCTGATGTCTTGGTTGGACGACAGATCCAGGCCCCTATGCTTAAACACTGAAGAAAGCATAGATCTATAGCCCTTGATAGTGGATGGAGACAGCTTCCTGTCAGTCCTCAGGAAAAGTAAAAAATCAGCTAACTGGCTTATAGAGGTTTCAAAAGATGAGATGTTATTATGGCGGCATCATCCTCTGAAAACTGACCACTTGGACTGGTAGAGCCTGATAGAAGAATATCTGCACCTAGCAATAGCTTCTGCAGCTTGCCTTGAAAAGCCTTTTGCTCTGATGTGGCTCCTGACAGTCTGAAGCCTGTCCGGACCAGAGCAGACAATCCTTGGTGGAACCTGAGGAGGTGGGGTTGTTTGAGCAGCAACTGTTTTTGGGGCAGGAGTCCACTAACAGTTGCAGCAGACCTGGAAACCATTCCTTCCTGGGCCAGAATGGAGCAATCAGGGTCACTGAGAGGTTCCGGTGAGAGGAGAACTTTTTGATAACCTCTCTGATCAGCCCAAAAGGTGAAAAAGCGTAGACATCCAAGCCCGTCCAGTCCAACAGCATGGCATCCATCACCATGTAAGAGGGTTCGGGACTGGGGAGCAAAAGAGAGGCAGACAATGATTTCTTGATGTTGCAATGAGGTCCACAGCTGGTCTGTCCCAAAGTTTCCAGAGATTGTCGCATACGAGGGGGTCCAGGGTCCACTCCGTCAGCAAAACCTGATTGCAACAACTCAATTCGTCTGAATGAAGCGAGTGATGATGATCACCTGGTACTGCTCCACCCAGAGAATGATGTCTTTTGCCATCTCATAGAGGGTGAAGGAATGGGTGTCCCCTTGTTTGCAGACATAAGACAGCGCCGTGGTGTTGTCTGCGTAAATCACCACTACTTTACCAGAAACTAAAGGAGAGAAGACCTGGAGGCCTAAGTAAATGGCCTTTAGTTCTTTCACATTGATGTGGAGAGTTCTCTGATCTACTGACCACATCCCTTGAGATCTTCTGACTCCCTAGTAGGACTCCCCAACCTAGATCTGAAGCGTCAGAATTAAATTCTAGGTTGGGGTGCAAAGGTAGAAGAGACTTCCCTTCTCAAAGTCTTTCTACGGACAACCATCATCGAAGGTCTGCCTTGATCTCTGAGGAGATGGAGAAAATGAAGGAGTCTGGTGGGTTGTCCTGCTCCAGCACGCTTTCAGATAAAACTGAAGAGGTCTCATGTGAAGCCTTCCCAACTTCACAAAAAATTCTACTGAGGCCAGGATCCCCCATAGACTCATCCATTGAACAGCTGTGCAAGTCATGAGGTCTAGGAACTCCCAGACAATCTGGAGACAGGAGTCAATCCATTTGGGGGATAGAAAAACCTGAAGAGTCTGAGAGTCTAGAATCATCCCTAAATAGGGAATCTTCCGGGTCGGAACTAAGTGCGGTTTCTGCAAGTTGACCAAAATGCCCAGCTCCTGTGTTAGGCAAGGAGTCTTGTTCAAGTCCTCCGCGCACTTCTCCTCTTAAGGAGAGCGGAGCAGTCAATCGACGAGATAGAGACAAATGTTGACGTTGAGAAGGTGAAGTCGTTTACCAAGAGGAGTGATGATGCCAGTGAACACTTATGGGGCTGTGGACAGGCCAGAGCACAAGGCTCGAAACTGGAAAACTTTGCCCCGAAACGCAAAAAGCAGGGACTTTCTTAAATCTAGATGTATCGGGACAAGAAAATAGGCATCCTGCATGTCCAGAGTGACCATCCAGTCACCCTGATGGAGAGAGGACATGACAGAGTGGTTGGTCTCCATATGAAATTTGGTTTTTAGCACGATATGGTTCAGGGCACTGATATCCAGAACTGGTCTCCAGCCCCTGGATGACTTAGAGATCACAAAGAGATGATTGTCGAATCCCTCCCAGACAAGATCCAAAACCTCCTCTACTGCCCTTTTGTGAAGAAGACTCTTTTGCGAAGAAGAGACTCAACTTCTTGAGAAAGGGCGGCAAACTTCTCGGAGTGTGCCAAGTATGCAGTCAAGTTTATCGGCAACTTGGATAAAGGAAGCTTCTCTTGGAAAGGTTTGGAATATCCTTCCCTCAACATTTGGACTAACCAAGGTCCTGCCCTTCTGTAGCTCCATTCCTCCCAAAAGAGGTGCAGCCTGGCTCCAACCGGGGAGTGAAGGACTGTGTTCTCATTTCTTTGAGGCTGGCTTAAATGACTTCTTGATCAATCTAGACAAGGGGGACGCAGATTGGTCCGAGGTCTAGGGTGAGATCTAAACCTTCCTCCTCGAAAGGGCTGAGGCTGTAGAGGAGAGGAGGACTTGGTTGCTGTTGCGGGAGCTTCCTTAGGTCGCTTGGAAGATTGAGCCAGAAAATCGGTTGTAGATTTCTTCTGAAGATCAGACAGGATTTCCTTAACAGTGTCTTGGGGGAAGAGATGGGATCTGTCTAATGGAGAGAACAAGAGGGCTGACTTCTGTGTTGTGGTGACTCCTTTAGTGACGACAGAGCACCACAGCTCTCGCTTCTTCAAGATCCCCATTGAATACAAGGAGGCAAGTTCAGATGAACCATCCCTGACTGCCTTGTCTGCGCAAGACAATACCCCCAGCCAGTCAGAAGAGAAATCTTTGCCCAGGACCGGACAATCCTCGATTTTTCTTGCTAAAGTCGCCACCATCCAATCAAGGAAGCTAAAAATTTCTAATACCTTGAACAGGTGCTTGACGAGATGATGTAGTTCAGGCAAAGAGAAGGAAATCTTGGCTGTAGAGAATGCAGAACGATGTGTAGCATCAACCAAATCGGAGAAGTCCCCCTGGGAGGCAGCAGAGACTTCCAAGGATGGAGCTTCCCTGGTGGCGTAGAAGTGATACTTCCTCGAGAAGTTTGGAAGGAGGGAAGGCGAAGGTGGCTTTACCTTGGTCCCGCTTCATAGCCAGCCACTCATCTACTTCTCAAAGAACTTTCTTCAAGGAGGAGGAAAGCACTAGCTTGGGGAAGCAAGCAACATCAGCAGTCCATTTCCTCATAAGGAAGGTCAAGGCTGGGGAATCTGGAGCCAGAAAAAATCTTGGCAACAATGAATAAGCAGATGAAGGAGTGGTATCTTGTTCAGGTTCATCCTTGTCAGAAGAGACAGGTGATAAGGAGGTGTCCTTGCTATTGGAAACAACAGTCTTCTTCTTAAAAAAAAAAAAAACCATGAGTTCTTAAGCTGACGCTTAATCAGGGCTAAAGCAGAATCTTCCTTAGCTGATGAAGAAGGAAGAGGCGCTGAGCATCCCATGGTTGGCGCAAAGAGCCCAAACGTTGGCGCTGAGTGGCCGGGTGCGGAAGACTGAAGCGACGAAGCAGGAGCCAAGCGAGTCAAAGGAGAGAAGCACTCCGAGCTGAGAGAGCACTTAGCAGATGGTGACAGGAGCTTACTCGAAGAATCATGTCGCTTTGAGACCAAAATAAGGTGCTCGCTATTCGAGAGAAGTTCCAGGCTACCCAATGAAGGTTGACGACGAGCAGAAGAAGCAGTAGCAGGCAGAATGGCAAAACTACAGGAGGGCTGAGGACTAACACTAGCCTCTTTATGTATCTTGACAGGAGGGGGGAGCTGTCTGCCACATTGGAGTGCCTCTTCAAAGGCCAAGAGACAAAAGATCGATGCCATTGATGCCTCGCATCTGGCAGAGTCTTCTGAATCCGACAACAGATGAGAAGCACTGAACGAGACGCCTTTCCAATGGCGCTCTGTCGCAGCCTGGGACCATGCAACAGGCTCTACGGAGGGGGGCGACTGTCCATGGGCAAACCCCACTGGCCTCCCTCGGATCTCCGGAAAGTCTTCTCCCAGGTGCAGGGGAGCGAGACAGTGACCTTTGTCTAGGAGCACCAGGGGTATGGGCAGCCACCTCCTCAACACTCACAAGACTGTCACTACACGCAACACTGACACTTGGAACACTGGAGGCCATTTTCAACACAAAATCCCTGAAAGAGGAACCTATCTCCATAATAGTATTGGCCAAAAATTAAAATTTATCAAATTTTGCTTCGAGACTGGCAACGTTTGTTGGGATCGGAAGCATGGGAACCTGGTAAAGGAGTCTGGGGTAAAGGTGTAGGAGGGCTAAGAATGGGAGACAGCATAAATCAAAGGAGAAGAAACAAAGCTATCTTCTACTACATTAGGTAAAGAAGGAATCTCTTGACTAACTCTACTTTCGGCTCTAAGGGCCGCCTTTTTCTATCTTGGTCTAATTGTCGAGATGGGACTTCAAAGTCTGCCATTTACCATCTTCCCAATCCTGACACTCCAGGCTACTACATTCCTGCCCCCCTACACTTGACACAGTGTGTGAATCATAAATCACCTTAGTTAGTCTAGTTTTACACCCCTCAATGCAATAACGAATGCTTGAAGAGCTGGAGTCTGACATATTGACTATCTTAGGAATAAAGTTAACTAATGCTAATGATATTACTTAGGAAAAAAGTTTACTAATGCTAACGATATTACTAAGCTTAAAAAAAGCCACCACAAAAAAGTGAAAAAGAATACTTCACCAAAATACACGACAAAATCCAAAAAAGATGAAGCAGCAACTGCACAAGACTACCAATGTTAATTGGAAGCTGGCAGAAAATGAATTGAAGCTCTCTGCTGAGTTGTACCTATCAGTCCTGAAAGTGGGCAGGACCCTGTCACCTGCACAGGTAGCGCCACTGTGAAAATTTAAATTTTGTTAAAATGCCGTGTAGAAAGCTAGTAGCTATGTAACTGCTTGGTAAGTCACTTACATAAAAATGAGTTTTCATAGGGGATTGCTGCTTCGGTAAATGAAATTTTACCTCATGGCCTATATGTTAGTGAAGTATTCACCTTGGTTGATGAGGTGCATGTCCCTTCTTTCATTCAAACTTTCGACCTAAACACGTTCAACCATTCCTTAGACTTTTCATAGAGGGTGCAGGCACTGTTGTCGAAACTTCAACATGAGAGATTGTGATTTTTTGCAAATTGTGGTATACTTTTATGTATTCTTCCTACATTTACGTAAAGTGGACATGCATATTATGTAGAAGAAAGATACAGTATTATGTTTTGTGTTTGTATTTAGTAATGAAAAGCATAGTTTTGGTTGTTTCGTGTAACTAATTGTAAGTATACGTGTAATAGTGCTTTACCCTTAAACACCGAGCCTCTATTTACAAAAGTGTCTGTCGTATGCCGGCGGCGTTCAGGAGTTAGCGCCGAAGCGGAAAAAATTACAAAAGTGTCTGCCGTATGCCGGCGGCGTTCGGGAGTTAGCACCGAAGCGGAAAAAAATTTTTTTTCAAAAAATTACAGCACGCATAGATTTTAAGATTAAGAGTTCATTTTTGGCTCCTTTATTTTTCATTGCCTGAAGTTTAGTATGCAACCATCAGAAGTGAAAAAAATATCATTATCATATATAAATATTGAAATATATGACAGCGCAAAAAAGTATTTCATATATTGTATACAAATCGCGCTGTGAGCAAAACGGTTAAAGCTAATGAGTTTTTTTTTTCTTTGTATTGTACACTAAATTGCAATGATTTTGGTATATAACAAATTGTAAAACGATCAAAGCAACACAGAGAAAATATTATCACAAAATGATGCATGAATTCGTAACACTCAGACGTAAATAAAAAAGTTTTTTTCAAAAATTCACCATAAATCGAAATATTGTGCTAGAGACTTCCAATTTGTTGCAAAATGAAGGTAATCGATTGAATATTACTAGACTGTAAGTGTTTTAGCTTACAATTGCAGTTTTCGACCATTTCAGTTGAGTTAAAGTTGACCGAAGGTCGAATTTTTTCTATTTATCGTGATTTATATGAAAATATTTCAAAACTTATAAAAGCTACAACCATGAGTTATTTTTCGTTGTATTCTACATGAAATTGCACAAATTTTCATATATAAAACTTTATGTAACGGTTATTAGAAAAACGGTGCAAACATTACGACAAAGTGACGAAAGAATTTCTGAGATTTTCGGCCGAGTTACCGCGCGCGTGGATGTAAGGAAAAAGTTTTTTTCAAAAATTTTGCCATAAATCGAAATATTGTGCTAGAGACTTCCAATTTGTTGCAAAATGAAGGTAAATGATTGAATATTACTAGAATGTAAGAGTTTTAGCTTACAATTGCGTTTTTCGACCATTTCGGTCGAGTCAAAGTTGACCGAAGGTTGAAATTTTGGAACATCGTGATTTATATGAAAATATTTCAAAACTGATAAAAGCTACAACCATGAGTTATTTTCTGTTGCATTCTACATGAAATTGCACACATTTACACATATAAAACTTTATGTAACGACTAATATAAAACGGTGCAAACATTACGACAAAGTGACGAAAGAATTTCTATGTTCGGCTGAGTTACCGCGCGTGGACATTAAGGAAAAAGTTTTTTTTTCAAAAATTTCACAATAAATGGAAATATTATGCTAGAGACTTCCAATTTGTTGCAAACTGAAGGTAAATGATTGAATATTACTAGAATGTAAGAGTTTTAGCTTACAATTGCGTTTTTCGACCATTTCGGTTGAGTCAAAGTTGACCGAAGGTTGAAATTTTTTGTAGTCGACGTACAGTACGTCCACTCATCACCCGACAGACAATTTTAGTCGACTTACGATACGTCCAGTCGGCGTTTCAGGGTTAACTACTGGCACTGGCTTTTTGTCCCGTAGTTAGTCGAACATTTGGTGTTGGTCGGCGACGGTTGTGAGAGCAGTTTCGTCACAGCCTTGGTGCAATGCAGTTCTAACCAGTAGGGATTCAAGAAAAGGGAATGCAGCCATAGTTGTCAGTGCCTTCAAGTCCACTTAGGTATTCCCTTTCATCTTAAAGTTCATTTGGGGAGATTTCGTTTAGGAGATACGCATATCTAAATGAATGGAGAATTTCTTGAGGTGTGCTTTGGATGAGGGTTAGGAAGTGGAGATTGTGCTCATGCCAATCTCATTCTAATTTAAGCTAGGAATATTAAATGCATCATCTGAACTAACAGTAAGTTTATAATGTTTATGTCTTAGATCAATATACACAATGCAATGCAGTGTTTTAAATGCAATTTGGAACAGCCTATGAGTCAAGTGACCAGGGTGTCGTAGTATAAGACTTAGACTATGATTAAGTTGTACGTTTCAAATCATTTAGGCTATGCAATTACCCTTATGATTTCAAATGGTCTACTTGTTCTGAATGAGTTGGAACAAATTGGTGCCGTGACCAGGATTGCAGTGATTGGTTGTTATAACAGTGATCTGTATAGTTAGAGTTTAGAAAATTTTAAGGATTGTTGTGATACTTGACGATAAAGATAAAAACGTGACTGGCTGATGGTGGCAGCCATTTTAGAATTAGTCACGTGTTAGCCTAGCCTGAAATGGATGAGATACTTAAGTGAAATTTAATTTGAAATAAAACCCTACGTTGTACATTGTATATATGTATGTGTATAGTCAAGGGCACATATATATAATATAATAACTGGCAGTGATATACAAATGACTGATTTGAAGAGGTGTGGCCAACTTTTCAACATATTATTATACTTGCTAATGCAGTACATATATTTTTTGAAGCTGGCAGTTTGTACACTCTTTCAGTATTAAGAATTTATATATTTAGTGTTGGTAAATTATGGGCCAAGATGTCTGACCTGGAAGAATTAAAGAGACGGGGAGGGTTTTAAGTCTGTGATAATTAACTGGTCAAAGAAGGTTGAAACCACTATTGATGCAGGTGATGTCAACAGTATTTCTTCATTGAGAGCCTCCTTGAAGGAATATTTGCAAAAAATCCAGGAATTGGATAATGAAATATTGGATCTAACGGATCCTGGAGGACAACCTGACCAAATTATGAATCAAGCTGAACATAGCCTAAAGGTAGGCACTGAAATTCATAGACTAAACTCCTCCATCACGAATTGTCTAGCCATAAGGGGTGAACCTAGCACACCGATATTGCCTATTAAAGCTAGTGTAAAGTTACCTAAATTAGACCTCAAACATTTCGATGGTGATGTATCGGAATGGAATTCATTTTGGGAACTCTATGAAGTATCAGTACACCAACGTACTGATTTTGAGGAAATACAGAAGTTTTCTTATTTGAAGGGCCTATTGGAAGGTGAGGCTCTAGAAAACTCTTCCAAACTGAGACTCCCAAGGCAGATGCAGAATCGCTACAAGGTTTTAGAGCGCAACACAAATGCTGCATAAGATCACTGGAGAGTGAACAGCTTGAACTGAGTGAACTGTATACCATCTTGCTCTACAGCAAACTACCTAGTAATGTAAGTGAAATAATAAAACGAAGGTGTAGAGAAGATTGGCTTAAATTTGACACCTTTAAAAAATATCTTGAAGAAGAAATACACGATTTGCGGGCTTTTCCACAGACTGAACCAGTAAAAGCTAATACATTAACAACAGTATCTGCTTTCGCAGTAGAACAAGGGCAATTTGTGAGACCAAAAAAATATCGGTAAGGCCTACAGAAAATGTAAACAAAGCCAAGGTAAACCAGGTTAGAGGATGTGCACTTTGCAGAGGCATTCATATATGGACACATTGTAAATCCTATGTAACCGGAGGAGGAATGATAGAACAACTCAGAACTCTAGGTTTCTGTTTTATATGCGCATCCAATAAACGCTTCAGTTCCGACTGTGACAGTGCTATATGCAATCAAAACCAACCAAATAATCTAAGGAAGGTGGGGTACAAGTTGGAACACTCTCTTTGACAAATACTGGAGAGGGAAATAAGATGACTAGAAAGTCAATCTTACCTACAGCCACAATAACCCTAAAAGGTAAAAGAGGTCGCATTGTGCAAAAGAGAGGGTTGTTGGATACCTGTGCTGAGAGATCATTTATAAGGAAATCTGCTCTTGAGGGACTCCGCTATAAAAGCAAGGGAGTTGAAAATATATCATTGAGAGTTACTTACCTTCTACACAGGTTAAGGAATACGAAATGGTTAACATCGCTGTACCTCACCGGGGTAGATTAATAAATATGGACTGTATAGTGGTAGACAAGCTACCAGAATATACAAAGAAATTCGACGTTAAGAACTTAAGGTCATTGTGTAGAACCAAAATCAGCTTGGCTGATAAAGATTTTGATCTACCTACAGAGAAATAATAATCGTACAACATCTCACATCCAGGCTTTAGGAAATTTGAAAATGTAGTACTGCTACCTACCATATTTGTTATGTGGTAACTGGAACATGTAGTTCTCCTCCCACCAAGGAGACTCATGTTTCCATTTTAAAACTGGCAGCAGAAACCAGCAACATAATTAGGGCTGAAGGGTCTACTCATTTAAAGGATCCAAGGGAAGATCTTGAAACTTTATGGAATTTAGATCATTTCGGTATTGACTGCAGTGAAATAACGGAACACGAACAGAAAGTAGTGGAGAACTTTGAGAGTACTATAACTTATTCTGAAACTGACAAACAGTATGTTGTGGCATTGCCTTAGAAAGGCAATAAGAGGAGATTAACTTCCAACTTTGGGTTGGCTTTGAATAGGTTAAAACAACAGTGTGCCAAGTTTCAGAAGGACACTCAGTATCTAGAATACTATCAGAAAATCCTGAAGGATCAGGAGGATAGGAGATCCATAGAGAAAGTAGAATATTTTAAAACAAAGAAAGACTGTCATTTCTTGGCACATCATGGTGTTAAAATGGATAGTGCAACAACCCCTATTAGGATAGTATTAGGACTGTTCAGTCAGACAGGAGAAAACTGGGTTAAGCTTGAACATATAACAGCTGACCTACTCAAAGTTATACTGCAGTTTTACAGCAAAGATATACCTGCAGAATTTGTGGAAGCAACAACTAGATTGGGATGAACAACTCCCAGACCCATTACAGAAACAAGGGGCTGAGTTATCCAAAGACTTGGAAAAAAGTCTTGATATTTCCTTTCCTAGGAATACTAGTCTAGGAAATGAGGACTCCTTACACACATTCTGCGATGCCAGTGAGTCAGCATATGGTTGTGTAGCCTATGGAGTTAATAATGAAAACTCTTATTTAATGGTGGCACAGGCAAGAGTAGTGCCCATTAAAGAATTAACTGTTCCAAAACTTGAGTTGATGGCACTGTTGCTAGCAGCAAGAGTGGCCAAATTTATTAGAGAATCCTTTGAGAAAGACGAGTTTGTAGAATTGTTCATTTCGTCGGAAAGTTAAGTTGCACTAAGTTAGCCAGTACTGAAAAGTGTTCTCCCTGTATTTGTGAAAAATAGAGTGCAGGAAATAAAATCTTTAATTCCAGAGGCGGTCTTGTCCTATGTGCCTACAGATGATAATCCCAGTGTCTGGTTGACACATGGGAAATGGACAGAAATGATCTTGGCTAGTTCTTTCTGGTGGGAGGGACCCCCCTTGGTTAAAAAATTCCTCTTGACCAATAGATAGGTCATGGGTTGGTGGATCACTTGTGCAGGGTAGGTAAGAGAGAGAACATTTTGGTTAATACTGTAGGGGAAAACCAGAATGGTAATACTCATTTGCTGAATTGGGGGAGATTCAGCAAGGTTAAAAAGGTCTACAGGACCACAGCACGGATCCTACGATTTTTGAATAATTGTAGGAGTTCAACCAATATGAAGAAACATGGTGAACTGACCTTGGAAGAACTCCAAGAGGCAAAGAATAAGACTATTGCCATCATACAAAGGGAATTTTTCCAAGGGGAATACGACAGTTTGATGAAGGGGGTAAGAAAACCAAAACTAGCTCTCGTACACCAGTTGAATCTTTACCTGTACAACAGAGTAATAAGGTGTAAGGGTAGACTAGAACATGCATAGTTACCTGAAGCTGCTAAGTTTTCTATACTTTTGCCAAAGAGTTGCTATGTTACTTGGGTAATTATTACAGAACATCATGATGCTAATGCTCATATGGGTGTAAATGCAACTGTGGCGAGTGTCAGACAGGAGTTCTGGATCCCATAGATAAGGCAACTAACTACGAGTATATTACACCACTGTGTTATTTGTAGAACACAGGGGAGGCTATACAGCCTCAATATAGTTCCTCCATTACCGGAGTTCAGTGCAATGTAAGCAAACTTTTAATACCACAAGTGTGGACTACACCGGTGCATTATAGGTTAAGGGAAAAGGACAGAGCCCTGAGAAGGCTTATATCATCTTATTTACATGTCCAATAACCAGTTGCATACATGTGGAGCTAGTTGATAACCAGTCCTGTGACTCGTTCCTCATGAGTTTTAGAAAATTCTGCAGCAGAAGAGGTTTCCCAGCACTCATGTTGAGAGACACCACCACCACACTTGTAGCAGCATCAGAATACCTTAAGACCATGTCGGAAAGACCCATTACGTAGGAACAATGCAGGGCTCTTGGCCCAGGATAGGGGAAGTAGTCCTTATTCATGACAAGGGGCCAAGAAGCAAATGGAAGTTGGGCTAAGTGATTGACACACATATGGGGCAAGACAAGGTCCCAAGAGTGGCTACTCTAGGAACGGCCCATAGCCAGCTCATGAGACCT
Source organism: Macrobrachium rosenbergii (assembly GCF_040412425.1). NCBI lineage: Eukaryota > Metazoa > Arthropoda > Malacostraca > Decapoda > Palaemonidae > Macrobrachium > Macrobrachium rosenbergii. Next base: position 48,000,593 of record NC_089781.1, on the reverse strand, counting down.
GTAATTAAGTTATACCCCTTAGAGCTGTGGCAGGAGATACGGGAAATTAATCCTGTGACAGAAGACATTTAGTCAAGCACCCACCTGAACAGAAGGACTGCTCAAATAGCTGCAGAAGCCAGAAAGGCACTGATAAGAACAGGACCATTGTAAATAATGTAGAGATAATTTTTTCTTGCGGGGGAAAATGTCGAAACTTCAATAAGAGAGACCGTACTTTTCTGCAAGCTGCGGTATACTTTTATGTATTCTTTCTAAATTTACGTAAAGTGGAAATGTATATTATGTAGAAGAAAGATATTGTTTAGTTGGGTTTGTATTTAGTAATGAAAAGTGTTGTTTTGGTTGTTTCATGTAATTGTAAATATACATGTAATAGTGCTTAACTACCGGCATCGGTTGTTTGTCTGATGGTTAGTTCAACATTTGGTGTTGGTTGGCGATGGTTGTGAGAACAGTCTCGTCACAGCCTTGGTGCAGTGTATTTCTAACTAGTAGGGATTCAAGAAAAGGGAATGCAGCCATAGTTGTTGGTGCCTTCAAGTCCGATTAAGTATTCCCTTTCTTCTTAAAATTCATTTGGGGAGATTTCCTTTAGGAGATATGCATATCTAAATGTAAGGAGAATTTCTTGAGGTGTGTTTTGGATGAGGGTTACAAAGCGGAGACTGTACTCATGCCACTCTCATTCTAATTCAAGCTAGGAATATTAAATGCAGTGTTTTAAGTCCAATTTGGAATAGCCTATGAGCGAAGTAACCTTGGTGTCATAGTATAAGACTCAGATTACGATTAGATTAGTACGTTTCAAACAGTTTGGGCTATACGATTACACTTATGATTTGAAATGCTCTATTTGTTCTGAAAAAGTCAGAACAACTGTTCCTAGTCCTCCTATTACAGTCCTCCCTATATTTTATTTCATATTTATTTACTCATAAGGCCAGCAGAATTTCTGCACTCTTGCAGATAGCATGGTATCTGTTCTTAAGGAGTTTCCAGATTTGCTCACACCAATGTTTTACCCTCTTTTTCATCCAACTGTTAAATCGTGCACTTAGGCTTCCTCTTGGAAACATGCTCTTGTTCAGTTCATCTGAAAGATGGCTAACCATTTTAATTCTTCCAATTACGACCATACTTTCCAACTTCATCATCTGTAAAGTAATTAAGACTTGGCTCAACTCTTCACTTTCTTAAGTCCACAAGTCTAAGCTCTTTCAAATCATCTGTACAGTGTGTGTTTTGGTCATCTCTTCGGGTCCTTGGATCATCCTTGGCTGTCAATCTTGAAATCTCTACATCATTAAAATGTTTGGTAGGATGCTCTGTAGCCAGTTTACATCAATCAATCACTAAACCATATTTTAGGGATTTACACCTACCTCTGAAAATTCCTTCTTTCTTATTGCCTAAATGCTTTATAACTGTTACTGTAAATAGCACATCTGCCACCTTCCCTATCTCTGGTTGTATTCCCATTGTTTTGTTCCTGCCTACTTGTTTCTTCCCATTAATCCTTGACCACATTTTGTCTTGCTTTCTAATAGTCAAGCTTTTGTTGATATGTCTTCCCTCTGCGTTTTTACTTCTTTAGTCTCCCAGTCCCACTTTCATGTTTGCATTTTGTTCTGAACTGTTCTTCCTTCACTTTTCAAGACTGATCTTGTGAATATTTTTGAAATCAGATCCATAATTGAGTCGTGTTCAATGCCTCCATGACATTATGCACCCATCTCTCTGCTTTCTATCTCATACAAATTTTTATTTTTAATGGATATGTAATTCAATCCCTCACTTCTATAAAGTTTAGGCATTCAAGACATTTTAAACTTGCACTGGGAAAAATCACTCATTTCAACTTGCTAATTTTATTCTTAAAAATTTGGAT
>NC_089781.1:47958702-47993702 GCF_040412425.1 Macrobrachium rosenbergii | reverse complement strand
TTTTACCTTCTCAAAGGATTCTTGACTTTCTGTAGTCCAAACAAACTTAGCTTTGGGACTAGGTAAGTCGGTTAACCCTTAAACGCTGAGCCTCTATTTACAAAAGTGTCTGCCATATGCTGGCGGCGTTAGGGAGTTAGCGCCGAAGCGGAAAAAAAGTTTTTTTAAAAAAATCACAGCACGCTTAGTTTTTAAGATTAAGAGTTCATTTTTGGTTCCTTTTTTGTCATTGCCTTCAGTTTAGTATGCAACCATCAGAAATGAAAAAAAATATCATTATCGTATATAAATATTGAAATATATGACAGCGGGAAAAAAAAATTTCATATATAATTATATACAAATCGCGCTGTGAGCAAAACGGTTAAAGCTAATGAGTTTTTTTTTCTTTGTATTGTACACTAAACTGCGATGATTTTGGTATATAACAAATTGTAAAACGATCAAAGCAACACAGAGAAAATATTATCACAAAATGATGCATGAATTCGTACCACACAGACGTAAAAAAAAAGTTTTTTTTAAAATTCACCATAAATCGAAATATTGTGCTAGAGACTTCCAATTTGTTGCAAAATAAAGGTAAATGATTGAATATTACTAGAATGTAAGAATTTTAGCTTACAACTGCGTTTTTCGACCATTTCGGTCGAGTCAAAGTTGACCGAAGGTTGAAATTTTGGCACTTATCGTGATTTATATGAAAATATTTCAAAACTGATAAAAGCTACAACCATGAGTTATTTTTCGTTGTATTCTACATTAAATTGCACACATTTTCATATATAAAACTTTATGTAACGACTAATATAAAATGGTGCAAACATTGCGACAAAGTGACAAAAGAATTAATGAGATGTTCGGCCGAGTTACTGCGCGGATGTAAGGAAAAAGTTTTTTTCAAAAATTCACCATAAATCGAAATATTGTGCTAGAGACTTCCAATTTGTTGCAAAATGAAGGTAAATGATTGAATATTACTAGAATGTAAGAGTTTTAGCTTACAACTGCGTTTTTCGACCATTTTGGTCGAGTTAAAGTTGACTGAAGGTTGAAATTTTGGCACTTATCGTGATTTATATGAAAATATTTCAAAACTGATAAAAGCTACAACCATGATTTTTATTTTTAGTTGTATTCTACATGAAATTGCACACATTTTCATATATAAAACTTTATGTAACAACTAATATAAAACGGTGCAAACATTACGACAAAGTGATGAAAGAATTTCTGAGATGTTCAGCCGAGTTACCGCGCACGGACGTAAGAAAAGTTTTTTCAAAAATTCACCATATATCGAAATATTGTGCTAGAGACTTCCAATTTGTTGCAAAATGAAGGTAAATGATTGAATATTACTAGAATGTAAGAGTTTTAACTTATAATTGCGTTTTTCGATCATTTCGGTCGAGTCAAAGTTGACCGAAGGTTGAAATTTTGGCACTTATCATGATTTATATGAAAATATTTCAAAACTTATAAAAGCTACAACCATGGGTTGTTTTTTGTTTTATTCTACATGAAATTTCGCACATTTTCATATATAAAACTTTATGTAACGGCTAATATAAAATGGTGCAAAAATTACGACAAAGTGACGAAAGAATTTCTGACATGCGTCGCTGATGCTCTGTAGTGCGAGAAGAAAGAAATTCGCGCATGCGCGGCTGGGTAACGCTTGTAAACAAAACCTTTACAGCATGATTCGTGAACTCCCAGCATCCATCAAGGGGCGTGATTTAAAATCTTTCACAAACTAGGCCTATAACTATTTTTCCGCGAATATTTAAAAATACTTTTTGTAGTCGACATACCGTACGTCCACTCGGTACCCGACAGACAATTTTAGTCGACGTATGATACATCCAGTCGACGTTTAAGGGTTAAGGGGGCTACTAGAGCTGAGAAATTCGGGCAGAAACGTCGATAGAATTCTGCCATGCCCAAAAATCTCTGTAGCTGTTTTCTAGCAGTAGGTGGGGTAGCCTTATGGATATTCTACATTAGCATTTACTGGAGCGAGAAGGCCTTTCCCGACTTCAAACCCAAGATACTGCACAGTTGCCTTCCCACACTCACTCTTCTCTAGGCTGACTGTTAGTCCTGCTTCCCTTAGTTTCTTGAAAACTTTCCTCAGGATCTTCAGATGTTCTTCCCATGTTGTATAGTAAATGACTATGTCATCCAGATATACACCTACTCCTTCTATGGATCCTAGCAGTTGATCCATCACTCGTTGAAACGTTGCAGGTGCATTCATCAGACCAAATGGCAGAACAGTATACTGATACAGTCCAAAAGGAGTAATAAAAGCTGACAGCAACTTAGCATTCTCATCTAAGGGAATTTGATAGTATCCCTTCAACAAGTCTATCCTGGAGACGAACTTGGCTTGCCCAACATTATCAAGTAACTGATCTATAAGAGGCAAGGGATAACTGTCAGCCACACTGAAGGAATTCAGTTTCCTATAACCAGTGCACATCCTAAATGAGCCATCCGGTTTCTTCACTAGCACACATGGAGAACTGTAGTGACTTGAACTGGGTTCTGCTAATCCATGCCGTAACAAATATTCAACTTCTTTCTTCAAAACATCTTGATGATAAGGTGATAAGCGATAAGCTCACTGTTTGAATGGTCTGCCATCTTCTTGGATCTTGATCTCATGCTTGGTCAGATCAGTACACCTAGGTACATCTGCAAATAGTTCTGTGAAACTTCTAATCACTTCACGCAATTCACCACCTTGCTCAACACTCAGATGTTTCAGTCTATCCTCCAAATTTTCCAAAATTGAAGAATTATTCATCTTGTTTTCAGCTCCCAATTCTTACCCATCAACGTCTTCTGTAGTTGAAGTTGTCTGGGTTATTGACACAGTTTCCATTTTGGTTTCTGAGAAGTAAGGTTTCAAGAGGTTTACATGTATCTTCCTTTTTCATTTTTCTCTCTCTGGCGTTTCAATCACATAAGTTCTATCAATTAAACTCTCAGTTATCTTGTAAGGACCTTGAAACTTGTTGGAAAGGGGAAATCTCTTGACAGGTAAGAACACTAACACTTGTTGACCAACACTAAAACTTCTTAGCCTAGTCGTCTTATCATATCTCCTTTTCATTTTCTCTTGACTCAGTTTCAGATTTTCTAAAGAGAATTTTCTAATCTCTTCCAATCTTTTCCTCAAGTTCTTCACATACTCTCTTTGGACTTTCACTTGATTTTCTCCCAATTTTCTGCAAGAATTTTCAATGGTCCTCTCATTTCTCTACCAAAAATCATCTCGTCAGGTGAACAACCCATGCTTTCTTGATAAGCTTTACTAATTTCAAATAACATCGATTGTACACCAACATCCCAATCTCTGTCAGAACAATACTTAGTCAGCATACTTTTCAATGTCTGGTGAAACCTTTCCAAGACTCCTTGAGTCTCTGGGTGATACGCAGTGGATAACTGTTGTTTCACTCCTAACAAGTTCATCACATCCTGAAACAGTTTGGAAGTAAAATTGGTTCCTCATCACTTTGTACAATCTCTGGTATCCCAAACTTTGAGAAAAACTCCACTAGTTTCTCAGCAACTATCTTGGCAGATATGTTTCTAACAGGGATTGCCTCAGGATATCTTGTCACAGGACACATCAATGTTAACAGATATTCATGACCCTTCTTCGTCTTCGGCATTGGTCCAACCATATCCATAATCACCTTGCTAAAGGGTTCTCCTCTAACTTCTATAGGTTGTAAGGGGGCTTTCTGAATGGTTTCATTTGGCTTTCCAGCTATCTGACAGGTATTAGTGCAGCAGATATAACACTCCGTTCAGAACCTGAACAAACATCTTTGCACAAAAGTCCAGGCCAGAAAAAATATTTCATGATTTTCTCCAAGATGGCTGATTTTCCAAAATGTCCAGACTCATATGTTATTCACTGGTTTGGGAGCATCAATGGATGGGATCAAAGTTTTTATTCGCCCCATTCGATCTTTTGTTATCTGCAGTTCCATACTTTCCTCATTTCAGAAAACCCTTCCTAAATGAGATAATAACCAAGATAGTACAGTTTGTTGCATCTTTTTTCTGATTAACACTCTGAAAAACAACTAGAGACCAACTGTTTTTATTTAATCCTATATTCTGCAGTTCCAGTTTAACTAATATCTATTTTCACCTGACCAATAGTAATGGTATTGGTCTCATACAACATTGTAACTAAGCTACTGTAAGTTTAACTATTAAAAGAAGAGAACATTTTGACTAAACTCAGAGTCTCTTGTAGGGTCTCTCAGCTTCACCTTGGGAAACCTCTTCTTAGGATAAGAAGGTAGGGAAACATCATTTGCTCTGGAACAATTATCTTCTAAGCTCAAAGACTTCACATTGATCCTTGCACAGAGCTGTGCAGGGAAACCCCTTCAGTCTCTTCACTTTCCACAGCCTAGTCCTTTGCATCCACATTCCTAGTAGTCAACAGCTTGGAAACAGGTGGGGGTTGGTTTCTTCTCCAAATCTCACTGTAAGACTTTAATCCCCCTCAATGGTTTATCTGGCTATAGCTGACACTGGAACAAATGGCACACACCAACCAGCCCAACAGAACATGTACACCTGGTCAACAGCCAGTGAGTCCTGGTTGGTGGAATGGCCTCACATGCCCTTTGTTTTCTGGCAAACATATCAAGTCTAGCCTCATCCACAGTGCCAGCAGTGCTGGATCTTTCATATATAAGTATGACAAACCTCTCCAGGACCTTCAGGTCACTCTCTTCCACTCTGAGAGGGTAGTGACTCATTTTGGGAGAACACAGTGGAGGCCTCTGGAAAGATGTTCCATGTCTGCCAGGCGGTCTTCTTGCCACTTGCTCCTGAAGGCTGACACTGTATCACAGCCTGTGAACATATATGGAAGAAGAGCATGCCATTCACCTTCTCCTGGCCCAGAGAGTTGCACAGGTCATGCACAGCAATTTCCAGGCTCTGGCCTTGGCCAAAACATTCAGCTTCTCTAGCCCTAGATTGTGGAGAGTGGAAAGCATTGACTGCAACGACAAGAACATCTGTGTCATTTGCTTTACCTGGTGATGGTCTTGGCTCCATGTTCTGTGGCATATTTGGCATGGAGAAAGATGCGGGTGTCAGTTCTGATGAGCACTTTTCCAGTCCCTGAAGACTAGCCTCATGAGTGCTGAGGACAGCAGACCCTTTGTGGCAATGACAACATTTGTGGCAGACATCTGGGCAACTTTGTCTGCCAGGAACTGGAACAACTCTGTCTTGTTGGCATCGTGGTCTTAGGAAATTACGCCAGTTGGATGGAATTGTGTTCTTGTCTGTCAGCCTTCCTCCTTGACCACGTTGGAGCCTGGTCTCAGCTTTGAGGCTGGATGTATTGTATACATCAAATACAAGATGTGATGATGTACTTGCTGCTATAGGATTGTATCACAGGCAAGAAGTGTAGCAAAGTGCATAGCCCTCAAAGGTCTTTTCCTTTCTTTGGTGGTATAGGCATGGACCAAAGCTGATCCATCTACAATGAGGACATCAGTCTTTGGTTCTTTGTCTTCTAGTGTAACATGACTCTCCAGGACCGAGGTCAGCTGAGACTTCTGACATGTGTACAGCCTACCACCCTCACTAAGGGAAGCTGGGAATGTTTGATTCTCGTGCTGGAAGAATTCCTGCAGATCATTCATGGCTCTGACAGGATATAAATAGCATCTGAGAAAAGCTGGCAATCCTCCTTGTGTTTAAGTTTCTGCTTTGACTGTTCTACACTGAGCAGCTTCTTGCCTGAAGAAGTCAGTTCTGTTCTTCTTTATCGGCTCATAGAAGGAGACTGCATTGTTTGCCAAAGAGTCTGAAAACTTCTGAAATTTAGTGTTTGCCTCTGTCAAGGTGTGTCTGTAGAAGTTCTGCTGAGCTGGGGTGGGCAATGTCTTTGTTGTCAATGGAATACAGATCCTGGCTCTCTTCCTGAAAAGGACTTCCCAAGTGTTGCAAAGCCAATGACAGCTTGCTGACTCTCTCCAAGAATGTCTTCTGCGCATGAGGTGTTTGTTCATGGTGTGTTGTCTGCTCATTAGACTCCTTTTCGCAGTACTGGGGGACAGACCACACCCTCCTCCACATATTTGCTAACTGTGGCATCTCCTAACTGTGCAGAGACCTCCAGTACTCTGTCATATAGTGCAGCAGATTGCTGTAAAAATCGTTCAGATAGTGAAACAAGCATGAAATTTGGCACAAACATTCCTAAGACTACTTCTCTTAGAAATGTTTTCTGGCCACCTGAAAATCCAAGATGGCGGCTATTTTTCAAAATGGCCGCCATCTATGTTGAATTCACTGGTTTGGGAGCATCTATTGGATGGAATATGCCACCTTTTTTTTTTTTAACCTCGACTTTTAGGTTATAAAATGTTCCATACCACACATTTTATTGAAAACCCTTACTAAATGAATTGTAACCAAGATGGCGTACAAAATGCATTTGCCATAAAAGTTTTTTTTTCTATCCACAGGCTAGCAGACATAGAGACCAACTGTTTTTATTTAATGGTATATTCATGTGATCAGACAGTTTAACTAATATGCTATTTTCAACTGAAATAGTAATGGTATGGTCACATACAACATTGTGTCTAAGACTGTAACCATAAAAAGAAAAAAGAGGTCACGGACTCAGTGCAAACCAATCTATGTATAGGTCTCTCAACCTACACCTTTGAAAAATTCGAGGATAAGAAGGTAGGCATAGCATGACACGTTGGATGCTCAGCAGATTATCTACTGAAGAGAGTTCTGGCAATATTTATCTAGACTTCACATTTGCAAGTGCACAGAGCTGTGCAGGGAAGACCCAGCTTGTAGCACTTGCACCTTTCCCGACAGCCTGCTTTGCATCCACATTTGGTAAGCTGTTGGCAACTCTTGGCTAAGGGGAAAGTTGGTTGTCAGAGGACTTGCCATGCTTCACCAGACTTTTGCCATCCCCACTCAGCAGGGTTCTCTGGCTGTGGCTGACACTGGGTGGTCTGCCCTCACACACAACCAGCCTGGTACGCAGCATGCTTGGTGTGTTGGAGGAGAGCTCCCGGTTGGTGGAATGGCCTCATTCCCCTTTGTTTTCTGGCAAACATATCAAGTCTAGCCTCATCCACAGTGCCAGCAGTGCTGGATCTTTCATACATAAAATGACAAACCCTCCAGGACCTTCAGGTCTCTCTTCCACTCTGAGAGGGTAGTGACTCAGTTTGTAGAACACAGTGGAGGCCTCTGGAAAGATGTTCCATGTCTGCCAGGCGGTCTTCTTGCCCTTGCTCGGAAGGCTGACACTGTATCACAGCCTGTGAACGCATGGAAGAAGAGCATGCCATTCACCTTCTCCTGGCCCAGAGAGTTGCACAGGTCATGCACAGCAATCCAGCGCAGGCTCTGGAACTGTGGACTCTGCTGTCTTCGAAGGTCACACCACTCCTCAAACTCTAATGCCTGCTCATTGTTGTTTGCTTTCTCAGCACAGTAGTCAGTGTATGCTGTCCTCAGGAGTTTGTACAAACTCAGAGGCTGTAACCTGGTGCATCTGCCGTGTCCTGGTTACACTTGCAGCTGACAGGAAGGATTCTGCAGTTCCAGATGAAGCAACTCCTGCCTCCACCAGAGCTCCTGTCCAACCACTGCCATGAAGAAGAGTACCAAGAGATGTCATTGCTGCCATCTCAATGTGCAGACCACCAAACATTACCAGATACTTGTCTTTAAACATGTTAATAATCAGGCCACTGCCACTGCACCTGCTTTGAAAGGCATAGATTGGCTGATCAGCTGTGATTATGGGTATCTGGCCAGGGTTCAGAAAATCAGTGACATCCTGCACTTTCTGCATCACGTGTTTGATCGTAGCAACAGAATGAGCCTGATCACGCAGGAGAGGAAGCAATGAAGTTATGGTTACTTCAAATTCTGGGCTTCTCTTCATTGAAGCGTGATGAGCTGACCACGTCAAGATTCACTGCATCATCTATTTCCTGGGTGACTATGACCTTGTCTAGCCACTGATACTCCAGTGCAAGCTGTGGCCCCAAGATATCTGTGGGTGGCTTTGGTATTGCAGTGTTTGGTGGCACAGGGTTCTTTGTTTGAAAGGAAGCTGGTGAGATGTTTGTGAATGTGTCCGGCAATTCAGGCACCAATTTCACTTTCTCAGGTGCAAACTTTAGTTGCTGTCTTTCCTGTCCAGTGTTCTCCTTGGTGGGGTGCTGAAATATGGAGATGCTAGTTCCATGGAAGGAGGTAGTGGCAGTAGTTGCAGATGGGTTGTGGTCGATGTTGTCCATCACTGCAGTGGTGAACAACATTTTTCGCAGTACTGGGGACAGACCACCCTCCTCCTCCACATATTTGCTAACTGTGGCATCTCCTAACTGTGCAGAGACCTCCAGTACTCTGTCATAAGAGATACTGAGGCCATACTGATGTAGCATTTCAACCAGGTTTCTCTTCCTGGTTTTGGCATAGACTGAGAGTCCCATGTAGACTGGGAATGGTGTTTCTCTGTCTTTGGAGTGTCTATGAGTTGTTGCTCCCTCTTTGTATTGGGAGTAGCAGTTGAACTGCATGAGCTGTGCAATGGCCTGGTCTGACTTTGATGCTCCAAATCGTAACTGTGACTTGATGTCAGCCCCATGCTCAACCATCCCTACAAACTGGAGCAGGAGAGGAGGCTGTGTTACACAAACCTCAGAAAATGTGCCATCAAACCGTGACTGATGATCAAGTATAGACTTTCTGAGAATATTTGCTGCTTTAGCAATGATAACTGCCTCTGAAAGATCAGATGATTGAGCAAGTGCTTTTCCACATCCTTTTGAAATGCAAGTAATACATCTCTGCCAGATTTATGAGCCTCAAGTTCTGGAATTTCTGCCAGAAGTTTGTCTTTGAGTCTCGTGGAATTTACACTTGGTGACTCTACACCTAATTGTTCCAGACGTTGTTGGTAGAGGTGGCAAATATCTGCCAGCCGAAATGTGACAGGATCATCTGAACAAAGGTTGTTTTCAACAATGTATGTCATCAGTTCTGACAGAACTAGTGGACACATCTGATTCTGACTCAGTGCTACCTTGGTCTTTCTCAAGGCTCCTCAGGTAGGACCTTTTCTGTTGTAGAGGGCACAAAGACAGGCATGGTGATACTTAAACTCCTGTGCAATGACATCCCCACCAGTCAACTTAGCAAGGAGCTTGCCATCACTAAGTATCTCTGCACATTCACGCAATTTCAAGTCAAGGCCCTTAGTACTAGCCTGTCTGAGATCAGATGCAGGTGCCACTTTCTCACAGAAAATGCAAACTTCATTGTCATGACTGGTTCGGCGCAGTTTTGCGACTAGTCTCAGTGTTGCTGGTCTGGTCATTGGATTGTCGCTTTCTTGCACGGTCCAGTTTAGTGTTGTTAAACAACAAGCGACAGTTCACATGGTATTTTGCTGCATTTTTCCTGAGAGTGGCCTCTATGCCATCACCTTCATCCAGCCTTGCTGGATCCATTATCAGTGGCATTTCATTAATTTCACTGAACATGGGAATGTTCCTTGCCAGCATTGTGTACCCATCATGGTCTAGGACATGATGACTTGAGGTGATGTCAAGTGCTCACCTCTTTTGTCCTTCTGACAAAGACAACACAAACTCCAGTTTGTTTTTCTACTGCTCAATATTGGATTGGCATCACATTCTGCCATGATTTCACTTTTGATTAAGGCCGAGGGGTTATCCTTTTACCACCTTAAACAAAGCACACATTCCTGTATGGGATTCAACTAGGTTCGGTCTCCTACACCTAGCCCGATCATTCATCCAGTGCCATTTAAGTCCCGTGTGATCTGTACACCATCCGGGTAAGTACATGAACCATCATGTACAGCCCCATACCCTTGGCTCGGCTCTCCCTCGCTGGCACATCCTGTCTATTCAGGTGCGGCTATCTAACTATAGCTGGTCTGGGGCTGTTAGAAAGCATTTGGGACACTAAACTAAACTATACTACAACTACTAGTCTAAGACTACAGGATTAGTAAAGCTGGATTAGCTGGCACTGAACCCCATGCTGAGTTACACAGCAGTGATGTCACCAGTGTGCCCTGGTTGTGTGCAGACATACACTCTTTTACATTTATTAATTTTCCTTCAAAATTGATGAGTTATTCGAAAGAGATGGCCTCATTAGGATCTAAAACCACAGAAACCAAGATCCATGCTTAAAAACGATAATTGTTGAACGGGCATTATTTCTCATTATAATTATTGTTTCTACCTTTTCTTGCAGCCATATAGCCCCCATATTTAAAGGTAAACTGTACTGGGAAGCTACAGAAACATAATATTCAAGAAATAGTATGGAAGAGCTTTTACCATATTGCTAGAAGCAAATACATGCCATTCTAGTGAAAAATTAGCCAAAATCTGTCGATACTGGCCGCCATCTTGGAATTTGGCGCCATATTAAATTTTTGCGTGGCCAGCGCCCTTTCTGATAGAGGGAACTTTAAAGAGCACTTGTGCAAAATTTCATGCTTGTTTCACTATCTGAACGATTCTTATGAAATATGCAATTATCTGCTGCACTATAACACTCCCAACAGAACCTGCTAACATCTTTGTGAAGTCCAGGCCAGAAAAAATATTTCATGATTTTCTCCACAGTCTTCCTGATTCCTATATGTCCAGACTCATGAGCTACTGCTACCACTTGCTCCCTCAATGGACGTGGGATCAAAATTTGATGATATTCGCCCCATTCGGCATCTCCTTGTATATCTGCAGGTCTATGCTTCCTCATCAGCAAACCTTCCTTCAGATAATAACAGGTAGGAGTTTGTTGCATCTCTTCTTGATTAACACTCTGAAAAACAACTTGGCTAATGATGCATCCTTCCTCTGCAGTTCCATTAGCTTCTCTCTGGTCACCTGACCAAATTCAAGGATTGAGCTCTCAATATCTGCTAACTCAGCTACTGTAGTTTCACTATTATCTTCAGGAACATTTTGACTACTCAGAGTCTCTTCAGGGACAACAGCTTCTTCTTGGGAAACCTCTTCTTAGTCAGCATTAGGGGAAACATCATTTCCCTGGAACAACTCTTCTAAGCTCAAAGATCCTTCACTTGATCCTTCTTGAGTAGGTAAATCCTCAGTCTCTTCACTTACAGGCATAGTCCTCTTCATACTCCTAGTAGTCACACAGCTAGGAAACAGGTGGGGGTTATTCTTCTCCAAATCTACTGTAAGACTAATCCTCAATGGTTTATCTGTCACTATAGGACAAGGAACAAATGGCACACTACCAACTTCATTCCCCAACAGAACATGTACAGTCATTCAAAAATGTTTTGCAACATGTTCCAGAAGTTTTCGTTCACCTAACAGTAATTTGTTCTTTTGATATTTACAAGGAAATGTAATTTTCTTATGCGACTTTGGTTATTAATCATACGGTTAACAATATAAAAAGAATGGCAAGTGAAAAATTCATATTACGAAAAATGACGAAACATTTTGAAAAATTTCACTTCAGATGATTGGGAAAAAGAGTCAAAGAAGAAACTATATTTCGAATCCAGAGAAAAGCTTATTGACTAATAAAATAATATTGAATAACCATCAATGAAATTATATATAAATAAAGAAAGAAAGAATTCAACCATTATCGTTGTCAAAAACAAAAAAGAAAAAATCTCATAACGTCGTATGTTATCGTGTGACTCCACATTCAGGCAGAAGTTTAAACTCTCTTCATGTGCACCGATAAGATGGGCAACAGACTAAGCAGCACCACAATCATTAGCTTGCATAAGACTAATGTTTCTATTGTAGATATTGCTCGGCAGCTTAGCGTAAATAAAACAACCATGTATAGAGGATACAACAACAGAGAGAACGAGGAAACATGATAAATTCATTGTAAAAACTGGAGGACAACCCCATTGTTGCACTACGTTCAAGATCATCATCGGATGATCACTTAGGCACCCCTCCTAACTCCCCCGTGACAACCAATGTTGCTATAAAGAGAGAACATTACGCTCTCCCTTCAAGTTGCTGCTCAAACCATCCTTAACAGGCTACATGAGACCAAGATATTATTTCATCATACTCCTGTCAAGAAACACTTCATATCAGCGAAACACAAAGAATAGAGGCTAGGGTTTGTTATAATATAATCCAGTGGCCGATGATTTCTGTCTGAGTCATCTTTTTGCGATGAGAGAGAGACATTCTCCACTGATGAGCATGGTAGTCTTCATCACTGCTGGCATTTAGCATTAACTAAATTAATGTTGAACTTCTAGCTAATTTTAATTCTTTAGAAACTTAGATAATAAGAAATATAAAATTAGGCGTTATATATTCAGTTAACTTCATAAGAGGCATCAAAATGATAGGCCTAAGTAGCAAATGAAAGAAATAAGAAATTACACATGATAACGGCATTATATATATATATATATATATATATATATATATATATATATATATATATATATATATATATATATATATATATGTATGTATATGTATGTATGTATGTATGTATGTATGTGCTAATTATATTCTATGTATTACAAAAATAGACGTGAAATCTGTTAGTCTAGTTCAGTATATTTTATATTAAGTTTCACTAGTTCACAATATACATAGGATTAGTCATTCAAAATTTGATTAATAATAATGTGAAGCAAATCTTTACAAAAGTCATATTTGTTGATGTTAATAAGACTAATAGTTCAACTTGTAACAGTCGTAGGCCTATGTCTACAAAGTTCACACATATGAAGGAGATAAAACAACGATAGTGATGGCAGTTGGAGATGAAAATATTAAAACATAATAACAGTGATGACCTCTGAAGTATTACAGTAACATCCTTTAATTGTAAAATATGACAACAGTAAGCAGTATCAGAAAAGCCCTGTTTAAGGGAAACTGCAGGTAATTTCTCTGACCCACCACTAGTTAGTATTCAGTTGTTTCACACCTTCAACTGAGCCAAATAGCGCCAGATGTCGCAAATTATAAGCATGTTGTCCGAAAAAGTTTTGAAGTATGTTGCAAAACTTTTTTGAGTGATTGTACACCTTCAACAGCCAGTGAGTCCTTTACAGCACAATCAACATCTCTTGTCACTAACTCCAACTGGGGGTGAGCACCATGGACTACCACACTAAGGTTGCTCCCTGTATCACGTAACACTTTGGCTGGTACCTGCACACTTCCTCCTGGAGTTGTCAGCGTACCCTCATAGATATATGGCTTAAACGCCTCCAAACTGCTAATCCACTCCCTGCTTGAAGTTACATTTCCACTGGTTGCTAAACACTCAGCTTGTTTAGTCTCAGTCTTTACTGGAGTTTGACTCCTCCCCGTACTGTTCTTTGTAGTCTTACTACTTGACCAACTGGTTTGGACTGCTGCTGTGTCTGATAACACTCCCAACCGAAGTGTCCTGCTCTTCCACACTTGTAGCAGACAATACTAGGCTTCTGTAATTGCCTTCTAACATTATATGATGATTTTACATTAGCTTGCTGAGGGATATTACCCTGCACTGACTTGGTATTATCACTTGTAGGATTCCCATTAAATCTGCTCCTGAAATTTGGATGAGACTTAAAACCTGTGCATTGATTCTGGTACTTGACATTATAGTTCCTTTTGCTACTGATTATATTATAGTCTTCTCTAAGTGTAGCAGCTTTGTCAAGTTTATTCACCTCTCTCTCTCTCTCAAACAGGCTCTTATATGCTCAGGAATTCCCCCCTTGATATTGTTCAAGAACAACTAATTCTTCTAGATCTTCAAATGTTTTAACTTTAGCAGCCTCCAACCATCGTTTAAAAGACTTTCTCACTTTGTAAGCATAATCCAAGAAGGTTACCTTATCATCCTTTCTTAAAGACCTGAATCTTTCATTGTAATACTCTGGGGTCATCTGGTAGACTTGTAGCACATTGTGTTTGAATATTTCGTAATCTTTACGCTGATCAGCTGTTAAGGCCAAGTAAGCGCTTTGCCCTTTACCAATCAAGACACTTTGTAGCAAAACTGACCATTTATCTTTTGGCCATCCCATACCTGAAGCCACCTTTTCATTGTGGTCAAAGAACTCATCAGGAGCTTCTTCACTAAACTTGGGAATTAACTTCTGTACTCTTACTACATCAAAACCAGGGTCTGGATTACCTTGGGTAGGGTTAGACGGAGTCACGGGCAATTCAGCTTTAGCTTTCGACCTTTCCATCTCTCTTTCTTCTGCTATTTTCCTTTCTTCTTCTGCTCTTTTCCTTTCTTCTTCTGCAGCTTTCTCTTCTTCTCTTTTCTTTCTCTTTTTTCTCTGCCTTCTCTTTCTCTTTCTGCCTGCATTTTCTCTCTTTCAGCCTGCATCTTCAGCTTAATCAAATTTTCTTCTGCTTCTATATGTCTAAGCACTAACTCTACGTCACTTTTCTCTTTCTTTTCTGCTTGCTTATTTATAACATCAGCCTGTGCTACATTCAACAACTCTTGAGCTAATTCTAACTCATCTTCATTAGTTATTTTACCAGAGTTTATCAATGCTTCCATAGCAATGCATTTTATTTGTGCCTTTACCATGTTGGTGTAGACACATGACCACACATGCTACTGCTATCTCACTCCACTGTGCTTTGGTCAGAGTGGTTTCAGATAACTCTTGGATGGAGGGGTCTGCTAAAATTCCTGAACATCGAATGGAGCCATTTTCTCTCAATTACTCAATTAACAATTCAATATGACAACAATTCAACACAATAAAGTGCAAAAAACAACTATAGGGGAGAGCGGTGATGATTCGGACAGTGGGATGGTCCAGACAGTGCATTTCCTGGAAAATGTAAGGGGCCCTCAGCTCTGAGAAATCATGTGAAATCGCGAGAGTTTGTTCGCCATTGACACATGGACTTTGGTTCTTTGAAGGGTCGTTTATTTTAGGATTGAGGGTAATTTTTTGGTTTTCTCATTTCTATGTAATTTTTTGCGTCTGAATCATAAGCTTTGGTGTACTGAATATGATAAGGAGCTGATTATGAGTTTTGGGTGTGAATTTGTACTATGTGACGAAGATGTTGTAGCTATTACCCGCCTGTAATCTGCAAGGATTTGATTTTGAGTGTGTCATCAAATGGTTATGATATGTGGGGGATGATTCGGACATTCTAGGGTTGGGATGATTCGGACGTGTCCGAATCATCCCTCCTAGCAAACCTTCACTAATTATGAATTCCAACAAAGAAACAGAAGATTTTCACTAACATTATTTAAGTTATATTTTGTGTATATGCATTCACTGGCCCCTCATTACCTTTACCTTATAAAGCACTTCATAAACCCATCACAGAACCCCCTAATTACAAATTAAAATGTGAATTTCAAGTCTGGATTCCATTCCATTGTCATTCACCCATATTACACTGATTCTTTCAAGAAAGTCACTTTGCCAGGGCTTTTGTGACTGATAGGCCAATGCCAACTGCACCACCTAAAAGCACAACAACCTTACATGAGTACCTCAAGAACATTAAAAAGCAAGAAAAATACAAAAAAGTTAGATACAGAGGCCCAGACCAGTGATGAAGACCTTCATCATCTTGAAGATCTCTTGACAGCCGATCTTAACAATAATTCTTCTGACATCTCAGAGGAGGAGATAGAAGACACAAAAGTGGGTTTTATTGATAGAGTCCCAGAGGAGGGAGATTTTGTTCTTGTTGGGATAGATCCAGCAAAAGGTAGCAAAGTTTATATAGGCAAATTAATCATCAATTTAGACGAGGGTGATGAATTTCAGGTTTTTTATTTAAGAAAATCACAGAAATTTTCTGCTAATAGTTTTAAATTTCCAGAAATTGAGGATGAAGCAACTATTGGTAAAGAGGCAGTAACTGGAGTGCTTCCAAACCCAGTTCAGCAGAGTATAAAAAAAAAGCAGGGGTATTTCAAATTTTGCTTTTCTTTTGCAGGATACAATATTCGTTAGGCCAAATTTAATATTTAGGCACAACAAATTTCAAGTATTTGAGTTACGATTTATGTTTGGTTTTTACTCATGGGGAGAATAATTTCAAGTAAATTTTGGTCATTTAAGAATTTGGTGGCAAGGATATTTCAAGTTTAGTTTTTGTTTTGAAGGTTACAATATTCTTTAAGACTACTATAACATTTGCTCTCGGCAAATATCGTAGATTTTCTGGCTGCCATTCACTAAGGGAGAGAATAATGTTTTAAGTTAGTTATGATTATTTCAATAAAACACTTCGCATGGTATTTCTGTTTCATTTATCAACTGACTTGAAGGTAAATGTCAGTTATAATAATTGTCCGAATCATCCCATGCTCTTCTCCGAATCATCACCATGGGTAGGGATGATTCGGACATTTTGGAAACTTGTACTTGAAGATAAATAGCTTCAAGTATAGTAAAGTATACGACTTGCTACATTTACTGGTAAATGTAGGATGATGAGGCTACACATTGACATACCAAGGATATCACTGCTCCTTAAACTCTGACTTCTAGAGAGAAATTAAAGAAAAATGTCTGAACCATCACCGCTCTCCCCTATATGAAGTTTTCATAATAAAACTAATATTGTAATACCTACCTGAACACCTGAATTAGTCTTAATCCCACAAGCCCGAACAACCTCAATTACCAATCCCCTTATTGGGAATTTTAACAGCCAGCGTTACCAACACTGCAGGTAAAATCTTGTCACTGAGCTACCACAACAAATGGTTGGTAACACTGACACAGGTGTGTGCTGACATGCCCCATTTTCATCAATTGCTTTATTCAAGGTCAAATTGATGTGGGGAAAGAAGGGTGGGAATCATTCAGGTGTTCAGGTAGGTATTACAACATTAGTTTTATTATGAAAACTTCATATTGCAATACACTCCCTGATCACCTGAATTAGCTTGATTAACAACATTTAGAGGAGGAGGGATCAATTCTATTGCACGCCCCTTTACCAACCTCAGAGATGGTAGCTCACCAATCTGTTCTGCATAGGCTATCTTGTTTATTTTTACACTCACCATAACAATCGGTGTTTTTGGTGAAGAGACATACTGGAAAGTACTTTGATTGTCTGTCAGGTCAGTCTTGTCTCCGTCCGTCGACCTCCCATGTGGCTATTCAAAGCCTCTCATGTATGGAGGGAAGTGAAGCAGTGTGCAGAGCCGCTGTCCCTCTGGGTAACCCGACTGGGTTGAGGAAGGGTCAGATGACCGACCGGCAACAAAGTATCTTGGCATCGATGAGAAGCCTAACCTACTCGAGCACCCCCATGGACTCTCGTAGGGAAGCTATCCGACACTACGATAGTTAAAGAAAACGAACTAACCTAATTCCCTGTGATTATGCTATCACTGTTGCCTAACAAGGAATTCTCTCTGGTTAACCTACAAACCAATGGACTAAAAGGATATCCCTTCGGTTAAATGGAACGCACCCTAGATAGAGTTAGTCGCAATAACGGACTAAGAGAATATTCCCTCAGTTAAAATGAACACACCCTATATGAGAGTTAGCCGCTACAAACGGACTAAGCTAATACTCCTCCGACGAGGCGAATTGAACATCTCTTAAATAATAGGAAGTAAATACTGAGACGGATTTCCAAGTAGCCACTTCCAGAATAGAGGATACTGAATACTTTCTTAGAAAGGAAGATGAAGTGGCAATACTTTGAATGCTGTGTGCTCGGGGTAATACAGGGCTTGAAGAAGACGGAGAAGAAGAACAACAACAACAGCCCGGTGAAGCTTGGGAAATACCTCCCTCAGAAAGTAACTGATTGTGTTCTTTGACAACGAGTGGGACGGATTCCGCGGAGAGACGAAAAGTGTACGCGGACGAGGATGGAGTTTTTTCCACCTTTAACAAATAAACTTTCAATGCTCGCACCGGGCATAAATACATCTCCGCTGGGTCGCCAGCAACAAACTCTTGCAAAGAAAGAACTCTGAATGAATGAGGAAGAGGGTTAACTTCCAACTCCGTCTTTGCCACAAATTCCCGTAGAAAAGACAAATGCATATCAAACCTGAAGCTCACCCACCCTTTTTGCTGTAGCTAAGGCCATGAGAAAAAGCATCTTCTTAGTCAGCTGTCTCAAAGTTAGAGCTTCAATGGGTTCAAAGGCAGGGGAACACAGAAAATGAAGTACTGACAAATCCCACGGAGGAGCCCGATTTGGCAAAACAGGACGTTCAATCTTAAAAGAACGCAATAAATCCTGGGTGATTTTGCTAGTAGAAATCTCTGGGAGATGGAAGCTAAATGTACTACTAAGCATTGAGCGACAGCCAGTAATAGCCGAATACTAAAGTCCCTTGACTTTTCTAAGGAATAACAGAAATTCAGCTATCTTAGCAATAGAAGGTCTAGAGATGGAGTGACCTTCCTTACAACACCAACTTCTATATATTGTCCATCTGACTTGGTAAAGTTTGGGGGTTGACTTTCTCAAGCTGAAAGAAAGCTGTCTAGCCACAGCTTTACAGAGTCCGGTTTGTCTCGCTGCTAGCTTGATAGTCGCCATGCAACTAGGTTCAGCACGCGAGGGTTTGGGTGATAATGATGGAAATGTGGTTGTTTGAGAAGATCTTTCTGCATGGGTAGGAACATCGGAACTTCCGTGAGGAGCTCTAGGAGTTTCGGAAACCAAGAACATTGGGGCCAGCAAGGAACTATTAGGGTCATATCCGTATTGATACTTTCCCGCAATTTCCTGATTACTTGATGAATGAGCCCGAATGGAGGAAAGGCATATACCTGCATTTGATTCCAATTTTGTAGCATCGCATCAGTGCCTATCAACATGGAGTCCGCCACTGGTGAAAAGTACACTGGAAGACGATGGTTCAATCTCGTTGCAAATAAATCTACCGTTGCTGGCCATTTCCGAAGAACCTGACCTACGTCCTGGGGTAAAGTCCACTCTCCCCCCAATACCTGACGAGAGCAACTTAACGAATCGGCCAGCACATTGAGATCCCCAATACAAATTGAGGAAGAAGAGAAACCTTCTTTTCTTCTCACCATCTCAAGACTCTCTGAGCTATAATATTGAAATCTGTCAGGTCTCGTGCCTCCAGATTTCTTCAGATACAACACCGCAGTTACGTTGTTACAAAACAGAGCCACTACTCTGTTGCGCACAAGATCTGAAAAACACCTGAAGGCCTCTTCTACCATCCTTAGTTCCTGAAGATTGAGTGATTCCTCCTGTTCCCGATCCCCCCAAAGGCCTGAAGCCTGGATTTCCTCCAAGGTTGCTCCCCAACCTTGACCTGAGGCATCTGTGTAAAGATGAACGTCGGGAAGAGGGGAGTCGATAGACCTTCCGGGTGTCAGATTCCCTTCTTCTGACCACCACAGAAGATCCGACAGGCAAGAATCGTTCCAGACTATGAACGTGTTCTCGCTGCGGAAGTCCCAGTGATTCCTGAGACATACCTGAAGAGAGCGCATCCGGAGACGAGACCCTGGAATTATGAGAGAAACAGAAGACATTCTCCCTAAGAGGCTTCTCCAAGCTGATACCAGCTGTTCCCTCATGGACAGGAACACCTCTACCTGTTGTAGGACTGCTTGTATCCTCTCCCAGGTTGGGAAAACCCTCAAAGGAAGAGAGAGAATCCTCATCCCCAAATAAGTCATGGATTGGGTTGGTACTAGGCAGCTCTTGGCAAGGTTTAGTCGAATTCCTAGTACCCTGCACAGTTTTAAAAGGAAGTCCCTCACCCTTACTATCTCCTCTAGAGAGGAGGCAAGGATCAGCCAGTCATCCAGATATCTCAACATCCTGTATCCCCGACGATGCATAATTGTCGACAGAGGAAACATGACCCTCGTAAACACCTGTGGTGATGTGGTCAGCCTGAAGGGGCGAACTTTGAACTGGAAGGTGCCGGCGGAAGACACGAACCTCAGGTACCTCCGAGAACCCTGATGAACAGGAATCTGGAGGTACGCATCCTCCAGATCCACCGAGACCATCCAATCCCCCCTCCTGACTGACCACAGCACCGATTGTGCAGTCTCCATGCGAAACTTCACCGTCACCACCCGATGGTTGAGGCTGGAAAGGTCTATAATGGGCCTCCACGCACCTCCGGCTTTTGCTCTGACAAAGACTCTGCTGTAGAAGCCTGGAAAGAGAGAAGCTGGTTCCAACACCCCCTTCTCCAACAGGGCCTGAATCTCCTTCGCTAGAGCCATTCCCCTGATGGAAGACAGGGAATAACTCGGAAGGTTGACAGGGGAGGAGGACAGAGGAGGAAAGGAATGGAAAGGAATTCGATAGCCCAACATCAGGACTCTACAACCCAATCCTCTGGCCCCCACTCCTTCCAAACCTGCCAGAACGGAGTGAGACAACCTCCCACCAGAACGGACGAGGGACATATCTCCTACTTGGTGAAATCCCGTGACGTCGAGGGTCTAGAAGCAGACACCGATGCCACCTTGTTTGCAAAACGCACCCTCTTGGGTGTCCTAGGGGAAGACTTTGAAGATGTTCTCTAGGAAGGGGAAGATTTGCGAACACCTTTAGGGGAACGAGAATTGGTGGTGACAAAATTTACCATAATAGCCACATCTTCCTCCCAGAACAAGGAATTGGCTAAAACTAAAGGAGCTCTAAGGAGAACCGTCTTATGGGCGTCCGGATAATACAGGGGAAGATGACTAAGATAGAAATCACACATCTTCTTACTCACAAAAGTCGTTGATGAAGCCAAGGCATTAGCCTGATGACCCAGACCCATTGATACAGAAGTTATTAAACTGTCAAACAGTCCCAGATCCGAAGGGATATATCGGTCATTCTTTAAGAAACCCATTAACCCTGACAACATCCACAGAGAGTGCGAAAGAGCCTTGGTCTGATTACGTAACACGTCTTCTAGTGCCACCGCTTCCCTAAGGGAAATACCTACAAGGCAAGACGATGCTGGAGACCTAGATAGGATTGCCTCACCAGATTCGTTGAGTGGCAACCTGACACCTGCCGAAGGATTACCACGGACTGAATAGATCGCCTTCCTAGGGGAAAGAAGAGATATGTCCTACCTATTTGAAGTCACCACTGAAGCCAGACAACCGTCCACCTCCTCCAAGGCCTGCCTGACCCAATCAAACCAAACTAGTCCGCATGAAAAGGGAACAGGAGTTGGCTTAGTGGCATAGAACGACTCGAATAGAGATTGATTTGACGCATGCGGTTGGTCCGGAGCTCTTGCTTGAGGGTATAAGGAAGTGACGTACTTAAGCATACGTCTGAAGTCCTTACCGCTGGAAAGAGGACAGTCCGAATCCTCTGGAATTTCCTGAACCTCTGGATGAGAATCCAGTTTGGCCATGTCTGAATGGTCCAAGACAGACAAAGAAGGAGGAGCTGAACGGCACCCAGACAATGACAAAGGATCAACACAGATGCCAAATCCAGAATGCTGCATACCTAAACCTAACCCGGTACCCAGAGCTGGATCCAAATCATTGATCCCACAGGAAGAGAGGAAGGAGCCGAGAGACCAGAAACCGCTTCCACATTCCTTCCAAAGGGGAGCCAAGTAAGAGAAGCCGAACCCGAGTAACTAAACCCTGCGGGAGGATGCGTAAGTGAAAACGCTTGCGGAGGGATGGAAGAAGATGAAGAAGAAGAAGGGAGAATGAAAGAGGTAGGAGTTACCAACGAAGCTTCCGCAGCCGAAAAGGTGGGTGATGAAAATCTCGGACCAATCGGAGATGGTACCGCAAGCCCAGTCAAAGCCGCGGATTGCAAACCCGAACTAGAAGCGACCGGCAAGCTCTGGAAAATACCCAGAAAACCTGATGCTTGAAGCGGAAGCAAGGGGTTGCGCACTAGAGGCCAAATTTTGCCAAAGCTAAGTTCTCACTTGACCCGAAGATCCTCCTACCAAGGAAGGCTGGACTGCGGAAGGGAAGGGGAAGGGAAGGGGGAAGACAGAGGAATGAAGTACGAAGAAAAAGTTACCTGAGAAAAGGGGATGTTGGGTTTGTAGAAAGAGGGAAAGATGATGCAGAAACCGCAGGAAGGGCAGAAGAAGAAGAAGAAGGAGCTGAAGATGAGACTGAAAGGGGGGGGGGCAACAGAGAATGTTGGCAAGGAAGGTGAAGCTACAGGTAATCCAGAGGAAAAAAACAGAATCCTTAGAACGAAGGGACAGAAGGTAGACTGAATCCACCCCTCCCTGATAATCCTGAAGCATGTCCGACATAAATTCCGGACACCCCTGAGTCACATATTCTCTAATGTTAGAAAACCAGTTCAACCAACAACCTTTCACCAAAAGTCTATATCCTTTAGACAGACCTAACAAATCTGCATTATATTCTGCCACATCCCCAGACCGATCACGCTAACCACTCTTAGAAGTCAAAAGCAGCACACCCGAATCCACTTTACTAGATGGAGGCAACCTGTGCCAGATCAAAACAGATGTGATGAAGGCGAAAATTTTGCTGGAGCACAAACTCCACTAGAAACTGAAACCCCAAAAGGAGACCGACTC
The DNA here is from genome assembly GCF_040412425.1 of Macrobrachium rosenbergii. NCBI lineage: Eukaryota > Metazoa > Arthropoda > Malacostraca > Decapoda > Palaemonidae > Macrobrachium > Macrobrachium rosenbergii. The sequence continues at coordinate 47,971,070 of NC_089781.1, read as the reverse complement.
TACACACCTGATGCCTTCTCCTCACTACCTGATCCCGACCTATCCGTCTTAGTCATACCTAGCTCTTGATCCTGACTAAAGTTTTCAACATTGAATTTTTCAACAACACTACAAGGGGGTTGGGGAGGGTCCTTCACTGTCTGCTCCGCCCCTAGGGGGCCGGCAGAACCTACCCATTCGGAGGCTTGCGGTTCTCCATTACCCTCAGTACCCGTTCCGTTAGGGCTGGTTCTGGAACAGACAGGGGAGCTGAAAGAGAGGCAAGATTAGACATCCTAACACTGCTACTATCCTTGCTAGAAAATTGTTGGAAAAGACTAGCTACTAAATTTGTCATACTACTCGTAATCCTATCTTCTAACTGTTTAACTATCTCTGAGCTCGCTAAATCTGAAACTGAAGCCTGAGGTCCTTGAGGCAATGAAGAATCCGACCGCCATTTGCTGCCCTTGCTAGCCAACGACTTGCGATGGCGAATGTAATCTTCCATCTGTTCTAACATCCAATCTGAGCATTCATCGCAACGCGTTTGTACATCACATTGAATCTTTCTACATGCCTGACAAATGGAGTGTTTATCATGTCTCAAAGTACTCATCCGTTTCTTGCAAGACGAGCAGGAGTGATGGGCGCTAGCATCCGCGGTCATAGGTGCAGACAAGTCGAGGTCGAAGGCGCAGTAGTGACAGGAGAGGAGGAAGACTTGTCCATAATGATCAATCAAGTTTCAAGAACCGGTGAACTCAAATCCAAAGACATTCCATGACAAAATATCCAGAAAGGCTGAGAAATCCAAGCAGAAGGTCGTTAATCCAGGGGAAGAGTCAATAAATCCAAGCAGAAGGTCGTAATTTGGGAGAAAGGTCAGAAAATCCAGTCCAGAAATCTCAAATAACAAAGAGGAGTCGAACAATAGGATCAAATTTCGCCCTGCTGAAGGGAACAACCGTTCAGCAGCACGAACAGAAAGCAATTGACAAAAATGGAGTGTGTCGGCACACACCTGTGTCAGAGTTACCAACCATTTGTTGTGGTAGCTCAGTGACAAGATTTTACCTGCAGCGTTGGTAATGCTGGCTGTTAAAATTCCCAATGGGGGATTGGTAATTGAGGTAGTTCGGGATTAAGGGCTAATTCAGGTGTTCAGGGAGTGTATTGCAATAACAATTTTAAATACAAAAATTTATTTCTAAATTCAAAGATTATACATGACTTTAACAGTCTCAGGAAATTTCTTATTACTTGAAAACAAAACAAAATTGGATTAAGTCTGAATTCATCATCAGTCAAAATTAAATCAGAAATTAATTTATTAATTAATCAAAAATTATTCAAGTAAAATTTAAGTTGTTAAGTAATGAATAATGATTGAGAAGAAATACAATTAAATTAATTCTCTAGTGTTAAACAAAATAAGACAACTAAATTAATTAAATAAAAATGTGATTACAAAAGACATAGAAATACACTCTGCAAAAAAAGAAAATATCAAAATGTAAAGCAAAGCATTAAGACAATAGTAAACACACCACATATATATAAAAACTCTTCAAAGGTAAAGTATAAAACATACAACATGAAAAGTATTAAAAAGGGAAAAAATAGTATAATTGCATATAACCAGTGTAAATATTATTTTTAGTGCACTATAAACCAATGATTATGTTACAATACCTTGGTACCAGTTTCTCCACTTTTTAGGCCTGTTACACTTATTAATAGGCGCCGCTACCTTCACTCAATAAAATACACTGTTCAGATGACACAGACACATTTACTAAGGAATTAAATAGTTAAAAGTTACAAGTGACCATTGACTACAAAAATATTAGTTATGTTACAGCAGGACATTCGAAGTCCTGAGAGAGAGAGAGAGAGAGAGAGAGAGAGAGAGAGAGAGAGAGAGAGAGAGAGAGAGAGATCCCCTCCGCACGGTTATCAGGCTCAGAATGACTCTCTTTGTATGGGCGTCTATAGATGGGGCAGGGCCGTTCGTCCATACTAGTGTGTGAACGGGTCTTAGATGAGATTTTTATTTTAAAAACTCTTTAAAAACGATGATTAGAGAGAAAGTGGAATTACAGTTAATAATATTTATTATTACATAGTTCCAGAACAAAAGAATCTCTAGCTACTATAATAAAATGAAAAGATATCGTCTCATGGAAAATTCCAGAACGATGTTATGCCACTTTCGTGACATGATTCACCACCCAACAGCGTTCTGTATGGGAATGATCGAGCCATATAAGAATGTGTTACTTCAGCAGTCTTGTAAATTGACGAAAATAAGTCGCCTCTTTACAGAACAACTACCCCGTCTCTCTCTCCACTCCATATATCTTCCTTTTTATAAACCATACAGTGCTTAAACACATTAATTTTAAGCCAACTCTCTATGGAATCTGCACATCTGAACACAAAATTATACAGTATACAACAATACACACATACACACAACAACTAAGGAGAGATTACTGCATTATGAAAATCACAGCATAAGAATATATATATATATATATATATATATATATATATATATATATATATATATATATATATATATATATATATATATATATATATATATATATATATATATATATCGTCAGTCATGTCTGCAATATAAATTATAAACAGCAGTTAAAATTAAAGTTAAAATCACTATTCTACTAACAAAAAAAAAATTTTTATAACAAAGCTAAGATAAAGGTGCAAATTTTTATTAAAAACACAATACTAAAATTAACCAAGTTTGTTAAGAAAAATAAACTACCTTTCAATACAAAACAAGAGGAAAAAAAGCCCAGACAACACCTTAAGTGAGAGAGAGAGAAACAGCAAAGTGTTACTATTTAAATTAGGGGACAGATGCTTTATATATAATGACTCAAGGGTAGTTAAAAAGGCAGATTGAGATGTAGCACTTAGAATCGAAAAATGCGTTTTTTCAACATAAATTTTACATTTAGTTGCATGGGTTCTAATGCTAGAAAGTTCTGGGTTGGATATACAGGAACCTATACGATAACTGAGTCCTAAGTGGCTGTAATAGCGGACTTGCAACAGTCTTTTACTGGAACCAACATATGTACCAAGACATCTTGGGCATTCAAATTTATAGATAATGCTGGACTGCATAAAATCCTGTAACTTATCCTTATAGGAGAAAAATTTTCCAACCTTTATTGGATTCACATACGAATCAAATTTAATTTTAAAAAACCTATTTCTCTTTCAAGCATTAGAACACATGCTACTAAATGTAAAATTCATGTTGAAAAAACACATTTTTCGATTCTCAGTGCTACATCTCAAACTGCCTTTTTAACTACCCTTGAGTCATTAAATATAAAGCACCTGTCCCCTAATTTGAATAGTAACACTTCTGCAGTTTCTCTCTCTCTCGCTTAAAGTGTTGTCTGGGCATTGATGTTTCTTCAGGCCATTCTTCCCTCTTGCACTGTATTGAAAGATAGTTTACTTTTCTTAACAAACCTGGTTAATTTTAATGTTAACTTTGTTATAAAAATTTATTTTTGTCAGCAGAATAATTGTTATTTTAACTTTAGTTTTAACTGTTGTTTATAATTTTTGCAGACTGATGATGTGCAAAGGACTGCACAAAACATTTCTTAATAAAGAACCTTGAAGACTTCTTGTCTTATGGATCTCCTGATGATGCATTTGCCGCTTGCCTCCTGTTGCCTATAAATACATATAAATACATATATATTTATATATATATATATATATATATATATATATATATATATATATATATATATATATATATATATATATATATATATATATATATATATATATATATATATATATATATATATATATATATATATATATATATATATATATATATATATATATATATATATATATATATATATATATATATATATATATATATATTATATATATATATATATATATATATATATATATATATATATATATATATATATATATATATATATATATGACTTTTATCACATCACCGTGATTCATATACAATCAGTAAGCTACAAACGTCCTTTAATATCCAATTCACTCTACCTCGGAAATAATATATTTTCATATATGTTACCGAAGGGGAATTTTTAAGTTGATAATAAGTTCGTCGTCCCGTGGGCTCGAACCAGCGAAGGACAAGAACTCAGGACTACAGTGGACAGTTTGTTTTACACTACCGGTGTAGGTAGGTGTCTTTTTTTTTTTTTTTTTGTATTGGCCCTGGCCTTCTTCTGCTGTTCTGTTCCTTTTTAAATACTTTATAAAATATTTTTTAAAATATCTTTTAAGTGTTTTTAAGGTTGTCTTTTTTTTTCTTTTTAACTGTCCTTTAACATGGTGTTAAGTATATAATGTGTATACCTTTTAGTGTTTATACACAAGTACTGTTTAAGTTCATCGCTTTTTCAGCCTGGAAGATGTATCAAGAGATACGAAACGTCGGCATAATAATAAATGGATAAAGGAGAAAGAACGCCTTTCTGTTACTCCAATTTGCCTATGCATATATACATATACATATATATACACATACATATATATACACATATACACATATATACACATATATATACATATATATACATATACATATATATATATACATATATATATACATGTATATATATATATTGAGAGAATAGAGAAAAACGTATTTTTCGAAGTGGAAATATCCTATTTCCATTTTGGGTCAGTACGTAAGGGCCATAAACTCATAAATCTCCCAGCCTGTCACAACAAGTCGCCAACCATATCTTCAAGAACACACCAGCACTAACGAGGCGCTAAGAGAAATTGCATCTGGCCGTGCCTTCAAAATCTACGAGGGTCCTGCGAAGGTTAGTAGAGTGTGGGAAAACACCCTCACCCCCCTTGACTTCGAAGAAGAGCCCAAGGAAATAAGCCATGCCCACAGGTCATGCCTAAATGTTTTGGCCAATCAAATGCCATCAGTGCCAGAGACCTAGAGACGTCCTACAAGGAGCAAATACCCAATAATCAACAGGAATTCCTTAAAACACACCTCCAAAAGTTGGAATGAAGCAAGTGGAGGAGGTGCCTCAGGAAAGCAGTGCCTGCCCAGAATATGACGTCATGGTTGACACAAGGGAAAATGGGAGATATAAGGATAGGCAGACAGGAAAGAAGGGAGACATAGAAAAGTCAGAGAGAGAAAAGCGAGACAGAGTCGAAAGAGAGAGTCGAAAGGGGGAAAAGAGCAGAGTCTAAGCAGAGTGGGAAGATAGAGAGAGAGAACTATTCCGAAGTGAGGGGAAGCAGAAAAGAAACCGAAGGACAGAAACAGAAGAAGTGTGTTAGTGAAGAAAGACTCTCTCAAACAATAGTCCCCGTAATCTAATTCGTAAAGTCTCGAAACCATTATTTTAATGTCTCAAAACCATTATTTTAAAGTCTCGAACCATTAAGAAACAGTTAAGAAACTATAGGTGGAACTGTAAGACAAGAAGTGCAAATAAAGAAGAAACGGGAACAATTAATCATTTTCCCTTTAACCTCAGTAATTTATAATTTAATAACTGTTTTTAAAGAACCACTTGTTCCTGCTACAAATAACGTCCACGTCGCCTGCCCAGGTGCGCTACCTTAGAGTTGGGCCCTTAGAAGGAAAGAAACGGGGTCCAACAACAGCTGATGGTCAGCGGTGGGATATCAACAGCTAGCGACGAGAAGTGGGATATCAACAGCTAGCGACGAGAAGTGGGATAACAAAAGCTGCAGCCGATGGCGATCGGTGAGATATCAACAGCTAAGTGAGATAACCGCCGGTGTACATGTAGTGATCACGAACAGTTGGCGAAACAGTGAAGTGAGATAAACAATTGAAAATAGAATAAACAAGTGATCAAAGAAAAACACCAAAGACAAAACATAACATACACCACTCTGCAAAGAAGAAAATAAAACACGCCCCACGCAAACACACACAACGCTACGACAAAGCAGAAGACTACGCCGCAGAGAGAGATGCCCTTTTCCTCTCGCCGCCACCGATGATTCCCGTGACCAAGTGAGAGGAAGATCCCCAGCCAAGGCGCAGTGACGGAAGGACGCTGAAGAAGAAGGCGAAGAAGAAGACAAACGAACAACCCAACCCTTGGACGAAAGCTTACGAATAACAAATCAAGCTGCCGAGAGAATACGCGCAGAAAGATGAGAGAAAAAAATGACACACAGTAAGAATGTCCTTACGGTCACACACACACACGTAGAATATTTTTTTTTTCCTTGAGTTAGAAGCACACAAAATTAAGTCAACTAAGAACACTTGTATTGATATTCATTTGAAAACACAAAACTCATACGCAAATTAAATAGACTTGGCAACAAGAGTTTTTTTTTTCTTTTTCTCTTTCTTTAACTAAGCACCTATCGATCTTTTTACTAAATTTTATCCAACAATTGGTATTACTAAACTTTATTTAACGTTTGGCATGACTAACCCATCCATAATTTCTGTATTTTATTTGTGTCATTCTACGGTTATTTTAAGCATTTAATTTCTTATTTAACATTCATTAGCTGAAATTTATATATTTTTCGATCGAGAAATCTCAACTTGTTTTTTTGTTCCCTTAAAGGTGTTCAGAATCATAAGTTTTTTGAAGATTATTTTTTCTTTAATTTTTTTTTGAAGCGAGTGATAATTTATTTATTTGTTTTACCAGCACTGTCAAGGATAATTGGAAGTTAAGGGATTTTTTTTTCTTTGTTTAACACCGCCAATCGGTAATTTAGAATTTCGGGGAAATTTTAGTGATTGATTAACTTTACTTTAGGTAAGATAGAAGTGTTTATGATCTTTTGTGATTTTTTTTTTGTGATTTTAAGAACTGGTTGACTTTATTTGCTTTGTTATTACTGCCATTATACTCAGTGGTTAAGCAAGTGTTTGTCATTAGTGAATAAATGCCCAGGAGGAGATCGGCACAAACTAATAGTGTAAGAACTCCTGTTTACACAAGAAGTCAAACCAATAATTTAACTATGGAGAGGGGACACACACTCAACTAGCCCAGTCTCTGCAGCTGTAGGTACACATAAAAGACATGCAATTAACCATATAGCCAAATTTTGTGGAAGGAAAGAAGGTCAGGGTGCCTGTAACTTAGAAAACTGGATAGAGCAGGTAGGCAACATCTTAATAACATAATAGGCACAGATACGAAAAACTCAGTGAAGCGAAGAGTTATCTGGATCTGGAAGCAGGGGGAGACTTAGAACGATATGTCCATTCCGAGACATATCAAAGACTTAAGAACTGGGAAGAAATGAAACAGTTCTTTAGAAAGGTATATTCCACAGTAGGCGAAACAGATCCCATTATCAGCCTTGCAAGGATAGCTCAGTTATAAGGCAGATAAAAGAAGCTACTAAGGGATGAGTTCCCAGCTATATAACAATATGAATGAATGGGGTCACTTGGTTACATCCACTAAATGGGCAGAGACAGATAAAATGTCAGTAGCTGATGTCAAAACCATTATTAGGTTAGCATTCATGATTGGAAGTTTGCCAGCCGAAACTGTTGGAAGGATGACCCGAAAATGGGAGACTTCAGATGACATAGCTGAGATCGAAGAGGAAGTATCAAGAATCTTAGGTATAAATCACGAAGGGAACCCTGTATACAGACCTTTAGTCACCATAGGACAAGAAGAAAGAGGACAAAATAGTTCTAGGAATCCAGATAGAACCAGAATTAGGACGTTAGGTAATACAACTCAAGGGGGATTTTCAACAGTCACGTGTTATAACTGTCAGAAGAAGGGACATTATGCCAGTGACTGTCGAGGGATAGCTTACTGTCCTTTCCATAAGAGAGCCGGGCATAGCGCTCGAGATTGCAGAAATAGACCTGCTTCAGCACCTAGATATAGATCTCATTCAAGAGGCAGAGGTAGAGACCGTAGTCAGTCTCCACAAGCTAGAAGGAATAGGGGTTCAAACCCAAATAGGCATCAAGATACTAACCAAACTGCGAGTATATCAGATGACACAATGGTAAATTTTCTCTCCAGTGGTATAATGGGTCTTCCTTCATAATAGAGGGAAGGACCGGATTGCGAAACCTAAGCCAAACTAGACAGGTTAGCAAAGTTAATATAGGGAATGAATATAATTATAGACCAGTATTTCCCGCACATGTTGGTTTAGAGAAACCTACCGCCACATTCTTTGATACAGGTAGCCCTAAGAATATAATGTCAGAAAAGGTGTATCAGATGTATTTTTCTCACTTAAGTTTGAACCCAGCAGTAGATTGTAGAATCACAGACGTTCAGGGTAATAATATCAGAATAGTAGGACAAACAGATTTTCCTTTTAAGCTAGGAAGAATTTCGCTAAAGGAGAAGGTTCTAGTAGTAAGAGATATACAGTTAGGGTTTGCACATTTGCTAATTGGTTATCCAACTATGGCTAGAGAAGGGATCAGCATTAATGCACCTAGAGAGCAATTAGTGATTAGAAGGGGTCATGAAATTTCTATAATACCTCTATGTAAATTAACAGGAAGAATCCCAACTCGAGAGCACTCTTCATTGAGAAGTATTCTAAAGAAAGACACGACTGAGGGAAGATATTCAGTATACAGCACAAGCTCTCGACAGATAAATACTCACTTAGAATCCAACCAAGAAACTTACTTGAAATTAGACAGGGAGTTAAGACTTAAACCTGGAGAGAGCGCATGGATAGATTGTACAGTAAATCCAATTTTTGAAGGGAAGGAAATTCTCACGCTTACTGAAGAAGCACAAGTAAAGGGGGTACATTACTCTTCTAGCCTAAATGAAGTCAGGCAGGATAAAATAGCTTTGCAGGTTATGAATAACAGAGGAGGAAAGGTTAGGCTAACACAGGGAACAGAATTAGGTTTAGCAGAGGTATACACTATTCCCATTCAAGTTGTAGAGAAGGAAACGGTAGCACCAATCAATAAAGAAAATGAAAATTTAGCCCAGGACATAAAACTGAGAAGAGCTAAGATAGGGTCTCACTTGAAAGATATTAAAGAAGATTGTGCTAGAGAGAAACTCATAGATTTGCTAAGTGAATACCAAGACATAGTCGCTATGGAGGGCGATACACTAGGTAACACAGGTGAAATAATGCATAGAATAGACATTCCACCAAACACAAAACCAATCTGCATACCAGCCTATAGAGTAGCCCATTCCCAGAAGGAGATCATTGAAAGAGAAGTACAAAAAATGGATAGGCAAGGAATAATAGAACCATCAAAATCTCCATGGTCTTTCCCACTTTTGCTAGTTCCAAAAAAGGATAAAACCTACAGAGTAGTGGTAGATTTCAGAAGGTTGAACTAAACAAGATAACTGAAAATGATCCTTATCCAATGCCATCTATGAGAGATCTTATCACAACGATCGGATCCAAGAAATACTTTACCACAATAGATTTGTTGCAAGGATTTTTACGAATTCCTTCAGACGAGGAAAGTAAACCATTAACTGCCTTTAGTACAAGCAACGGTAGATATCAATATGTGAGAATGCCTTTTGGTCTGAAGTCAAGCCCAGTAACCTTTGTGAGATTAACGGATAAGATTTTAGGTGATTTATTAGGCAAGGATGTACATTGCTATATAGACAATTTGATAATAGCAACAGATACAATTGAAGAACACATAAAACTGGTAAGAGAAGTACTAAAGAGACTGAGGAAGGCGATTCTTAAATTAAAGTTAAAGAAGTGCAATTTCCTCAGAAGGAAAATAGACTACCTGGGACACACACTAAGTGAAAAGGGTGTGGAAGTAAACGACTTAAAGATTAAGTCAATCAAAGAGTATCCTACACCTCAATGTAAGAAGGATGTGAAGTCATTTTTGGGATTAGCAGGTTTTTACTGCAAGTACATAAAGAATTTTGCAACAATATCTGTTCCGCTGACAGAGTTATTAAAGGAACATGTGTCATTCGTATGGAAAACAAGGCAACAAGAAGCATTTGATGAACTAAAGGAAAGGTTAACTCATTCTCCCAACCTTAGTTTCCCAGATTTCAGTAAAGAATTCTTTTTAGCTACAGATGCAAGTTGCACTGGTATAGGAGCATGCTTAATGCAAAGACATGATAACAAATATAATGCTATAGCATATTACAGTAGAAAGCTAAAGCCCACAGAAGTAAACTACTCAGTAACAGACCTAGAGTCTTTAGCCATAATAGATGCTTTAAAACACTTCAGGTATATCATATTTGGGTACAAGATAACTGTATTCACTGATCATTCCGCCGCAGTAGAAATGCTTAAGAATCCGAATTTTTCCGGCATAGAGCTCGTTGGTTTATGACAGCCCAAGACTATGACATAGAGTTGAAATATGTTCCAGGGAAGGCCAATAAAGTGGCAGACGCCTTATCAAGGCATAGTACACAAGGTGATAGTATGAACACGATAGGTCACGAAGCAGAACAGGCCGAATTCATAAGCAATGTATTTACCATGCATTACACAGAAGAACTTTCCAGACAAAATTTCATAAGTGAACAAAAAAGTGATGAAGATTTAAAGATCTTCGATTTTGTAGAAAATAAAAGAGAATTTATTCAAAAGGAACGAGCAGAACTAAGTAACAGAATTGGATGCCCCATAGACGCGGTAAACGTCATAGACGACGTACTAGTTTGGATGTGTCACGAAGTGTGACCCGTTTGATCAATTACTAGGAGTACTCCATAAAAGAACAGTACCAAAGAGCCTAAGAAATAAAGTCATTGAGTTAATGCATGACGATGACATGAGAGCTCACCCAGGAAGGGATGAGACAGTTAGATTTTTTCATTGGAAAGGAATTTACAAGGATGTTAGTAATTACGTGAAGAGCTGCAATACTTGCAACAGTTACAAGGGAAGAACAGATAAGGAAGTACCTCTAGGGAAATATCCCATTCCGCAGACTCCATTTGAAAGAGTAGCCATAGATCTAATCACTAATCTTGACACCACGAGTAAGGGGAATAGAAATATATTAGTGTGTATTGATGCACTCACTAGATATACAGAGTTAATACCATTAACTAGTAAAGGAGCTAAAGAATGTGCAATCGCTCTCTTTGATAGGATATTTTGTAGGTATTCTGCCCCACAGCTCATTATATCTGATAATGGCACTGAGTTCAATAACTCATTAATTCAAGAAATATGTGATGCATTCAAGGTAGAAAAGGTAACGATACAACCGTATCATCCAGCTAGTAATGGCTTAGCAGAAAGAAATAACAGAAAGGTTCTAGATGCATTAAGGTACACAGTAGGACAGGATCCTGATTGGGACGTCAATTTACCTTTAGTCCAATTATCACTAAATGCTAAGTATCATACCAGTACTCAAGCAACACCCATAAAGGCTTTAATGGGATATGAACCAAGATTACCATATGCGTGACTAAATCAGCCAATACAGCCTAATTACTCTGAAGACATTATGAAAATAAGAATTGGGAATTTCAAGGTAATTCATAAGCAATTACACAAGAATTTAGAGGAAGCTCAGAAGAATATGACAGACAGGCATCAAGAAGGATTAAGGCCAGTAGATTACAAGGTAGGTGATGAAGTTTACCTCAAGAAGGAAGTAAGAAGTGGAATTAATTACAAGTTAGCCACTAAATTCACAGGGCCATACAAGGTCATAGATGTGCAAGACTAAGGTGAAAGTGAAAAAGGTGAATGAAGTAATACCTTCCACATATGCTGAATCATTAGAAGAAGAAGGATTTTGGATAAATAAAGATAAAGTCAAGAGAACAAAAGAAGTTAAAGAGGCAGAACTGACTGAAGAATTAGAAGAAGCTACTTCAAAAGAAAAAACTAGATATAACCTAAGAAATAGAAGAGTCACATTTCAGTAATAATGATAAGAACAAACCCATCAATTCATCCTATTATTCCCTGTATTTGATTTCTTTGTTGCTGAGTTTGCATTCATTGGTTGACTTAGTAATGAAACTATTTTTTTTTTATAATGTTGCAATACTTACTTTAATTAGTCGGTCTTGTAACAAAAGAATTTGGGGTTAAGGCGCCGTAACTTCGAATTTACCTTTTCTTTAACTGAGGGGAATTACTTAGGACGCAAGAAAGTAAAGTAAAATTTCTGAAATGTAACGTATTAAAGTCAGAAGGGTTAACAGTCATCTTTAGGGATTTGCAACCCACTATCACTAATAGAAGAATGAGGTAGAAGTTTAAGACAGGTTTTTAAATGATTTCAACGAGAATCTTGTTTTCAAATCACGAATATTTGTATCAGTGTACTAATCATAGAAGTAAAAGGTAAAGAAATGAGA
>NC_089781.1:47951202-47953702 GCF_040412425.1 Macrobrachium rosenbergii | reverse complement strand
TCCCCGTCCGTCGCTGGTTCGATCCACCGGACGGTGGACTTATTATCACCTAAAAATTCCTTTTACAACATATATGAAAAATATATTACTCCGAGGTAGAGTGAATTGATATTAAAGGACGTTTGTAGCTTTCTGATTATATATATATATGTGTGTATATATATATATATATATATATATATATATATATATATATATATATATATATATATATATATATATATATATATATATATAGTCACATAAATAGAAATCGGACCTACTTGGCAACTGGTAGCATAAACATGGTTATCATTAAGAAAATAAATAAAACAAACATAATAGAGAATAGTAGCACCTATTTTAATATTTAGTCATATTCCCCTTGGCTTTAAGAACAAGTTTGAGTCGTTTACGCATGCTGCCAGCCAGTTTCTGGAAGTATTGCAAAGACATTTCATTCTCCCAGATTGTGGTGATTTCTTGTTGCAGGCGCATGAGGGATGATATGTTGCACGACTGAAGCTTCTTTTTCATGACATTCCACCCATTTTCAATTGGGTTGAGGTCAGGACTGTTACCAGGCCACTGTAAGACCTCAATATTGTGATCAGTGAGCCACTTGGTAACTTTCTTGGCCTTATGACATGGAGCACCATTGTGCATGAAGACAGTGCAGCCGTGAGTCTCATATGAAGGCAGGAGGTGATCTTCAAGAACTTGAATGTAGTGGTCAGAATTCATCGTAACATTTTTTGGGAGGAAGTGCAATCCTCCACGACCTCTTAAACCACTGAAACATCCCTAAATCATGACAGATTCGGGGCGCTTGACGGTGGCAACTGTGTAGGCAGGGTCGAATCTGCTGACTGAAGATGGCCGTCTTACTGTGGTAGAACGGCCCTGAATACACTGGAATGGTGATTCATCTGACCACATGACCTTCCTCCAGTCATCAGCTGTCCAGTGGATGTATTTCTTGGCGAAATTCAGTCAAGCTTTCTTCATACAATCTGTCAGAAGAGGTTTGCGTGCAGCACGGCGGATGGGCAGCTGGAGGTCCTTCTGGAGACGGTGTTGGATGCAACGGATTGACACATCTTTTAAGAGGATTGGGTGACTTGTTTATAGCTGAGAAGCTGTAAGACAAGGGTTTTTACGTAGTTCTCTCACAAGAAGATGATCAGTGGCCCTGGAAGTCTTCCGTGGGCGTCCAGGATAAGGTTTTCTTGGGGGAACGACGTTTGGTGGTAGGTCACGAGCGGCAGCCAGCAGCAACATTACGGTTGACTTTGCTCGCCAGTACATCTACAGATTTCTTTAATAGGCACTTTTTCTTGCCTCCAGGCTAATATGCGAGCCTTCTCCTCCTTATTCATGTGTGCATGACCCATATTTAGGGAATATATAAAAGAATTAAAAGGCAAGAAGTGCTCCAGTCCAAATACTGGGATCTTGGGGCAGAGCAAATCAAAGCAATAACCTTTCAGTTTGCTGTCTGGGTCAGCACTGAGTCCTGAGCCACACACCTCCCACACACTAGCACAGGAGAGTTGCCAGATATCACCAGCCAACTCTAGCTCAAACCATAGGGTGGGTAATGCAAACAGATTTCGGACATCTAAACAGTGGATTCTTATGGGTTAGGTCCAATTTCTATTTTTGGTATTTCTATATATATATATATATATATATATATATATATATATATATATATATATATATATATATATATATATATATATATATATATATATAAACATGTATATACATATATAAACATATATATATACATAATATATATATGTATATAAAAATACATATATATATGCATATATATACATATATACACAAATATATATACTGTATGTATATATATATATATATATATATATATATATATATATATATATATATATATATATATATGTATAAATATAGTTTATATACACATATATACATATATATAAATAAATATATAAATATATATATATATATATATATATATATATATATATATATATATATATATATATATACAGGCAGTCCCCAGTTATCAGTGGGGTTCTGTTCCCGATGGTGTGACGACAACCTAAAATTGCCGCTAACGAAAATCGGTGGTAACAGCACTGATCCCTGGTTAGCAGCACCAATAACAGGTTAGCGGCGCCGATAAGAGGTGATCAGCGCTGATAACCGGTTATCAGCGACGAAAATCTGGTTATTGTCATCGCTAGATAAGTCAATAACCGGGACTGCCTATATATATAAAACCGTATATATATATAATATTGGTAACCGAGGCTGCCGATAACCAGGGACTGCCTATATATATATATATATATATATATATATATATATATATATATATATATATATATATATATATATATATATATATCAACCAGTAGACATCAGTAGGTGCAAGGTGAAGGATCAGTTCTTTATTCTTTTTCTAGGAGCTTTACTATTGCTGCAACATTTCAAGACATAAAAGTCTCTTTTTCAAGTTATAAAAAGA
>NC_089781.1:47901202-47946202 GCF_040412425.1 Macrobrachium rosenbergii | reverse complement strand
ATAGCTATGCACATTTTAGATCTCACATGGGTCAATCAGCAAACCTCTGCATCGCTGGAATTCAGAGAGTTTAATCTCTCTCTCTCTCTCTCTCTCTCTCTCTTAGGTAAATGCATATTCTCTCTCTCTCTCTCTCTCTCTCTCTCTCTCTCTCTCTCTCTCTCTCTCTCTCTCTCTCTCTCTCTCTCTCTTCTCTTAGGTAAATGCATAATTCCTCATTGTAGAGTAAAATCTCAGAAAGCGTTAAATTTGTTTGCTTCATATTTTCATTTGTACACATTCCTTCATACAGCACCACACGTGATAAATTCGGTTTCATTTCAAAGCGGTTCCATTCAATAACTGCCGGCTATTTCATTCGTAAGTGTAAGGAAGCTTTTTTTTCTTTTTTTCTGTTGTTTATCTGTGGTTATCTTTTGTTTTGCTTAAAGTCAGCAGTGACCACATGGTCTTCACATCATTCCCAGGGTTATGAAGGGTAAGCCTAAGAGAAATGTTATCTTTGGGTTCCTCTAAATAAACCATAAGCGGAATACTATGTCAGTATAAGTGGGGTCAGTCTCGGGAAAATTCCCACGCTGGTCATTGCCCTTTCTTGCCAGCTGCGTACCAGACAACCTGGAGCTGTCAGTTACTGCGCAAACCCAAGTGGTTACTACCCTTTCCAGGGCATGTGTGAGGAAGGCTAAAAATAGAGAAAGGCAAATTTGTACGCACGTGACTTAGGCAAACAGTGCCTGTGCATAATAGAATTAAGTTTTGAACCTATATTAGATTTAGATTGGAGGAAATGGCTCTTATTAGGGTTGGCAAAATACGCACATTTATCAGTGTAACTTGCAAATAATATAATTTTAACTTATCCATCTCTCAACGATGAACTTACCACTTCTATGTAAATAAACAGAAGTGTACTTCTAAGGCAGCTGGCCTTCTAACCCACCAATTTGAACCAGTGTATAAACCTTACCTGCTCCCTCTACGCCAGCATCCCAGTGTCTCTCCAAGTATTATTTTTTTTTTTTTTTTAGGTTTACACTATGTCCTTTCTTTTTTTTTCTATTTTATTGTTGGGGTTATTATTCTAAGAGTGTCATGACGCTCACTGAGTTCCCAAACCTAACCCGTATTGGGACTCCCCTAAAACGGAAATTTTTTTCTTATCACAAGAAAATTCGCGCCTTAGCTGGCCTTGTCAATGCCCGAAATAAAACCAAACTTCCTACATCCTCCAGGACAAAACCAAACCATTTCCCTCCAAACAAATCCATGCCCTATGAGGCAAAAAAAAAAAAAAAAAAGAAAACTCTCGGGAACAGGCAAATGCTCCCCGAACCAATGCTTAAGATTCACACGATAGCCAGCCAAGTCTGTGCGTGAAATAGGATACAATTTACATCTTTTGTAACATATTAAAATTTGTTCAACACAACCAAACTAAGTCTTATTCAGGCATATTAAAAAACCAGTTCATCTCAAACAAACTTGGGTCTTTTCAGACACCCTGAAATTTGAGTCTTTTCAGACATAGTGATTTTCTAAAGGGTCAGACACTTATAAGCGTTATCTCAAAATGTCTATGACATCCAGAACCTATCAAAATGAGGACCTCAAGTTCTATATGTCTGCTGGAAAGGACGTGGGACTGTCAGGACAAGCCCTGAGGGAGTGGGTCCAAGAGAGAACAGACAATGCCAAGGCAGAGAGAGAGGCCGAAAGAAAGGCGAAGAAGGAAGAACAAGAAAGAAAGGAGAAGAAGGAAGAGCAAGACAGGCTGGATAGACTTGCAAGGGAAGAACAGTGCCAAACTCTGTCCGTCCCAAATGACGAGCAAATTTCAAATCAAATAATAGTGCCTGACCCTGCCTTAGTACCAGTGCCAGAGCACACCCCTGATCGCCATTCGAGAGATCCCAATCAGGATCCCCTCTCTTCTCCCGGCCTGGCTCCGCTACCAGTGCCGGTAAGAGAGATGGATTCTTCCAACCACAGCAGAAGCTCAACTGAAGGTGTGGCCTCGCAACCCGTGCCTGAGCTGGTCATGGTAATCTGTGAGTCTATCACACCCACCGTGACCTCTTCCTCTTTTTCCCCTTCCCCTGAGGACATGACCATGGGTAAGGATTCTGCCGTGTCCCAAATGGCCAAGGAACTCACAGAAATGTGGTGACTTGGGATAGAGCCTGAAATGAATGCCCCTGCTTCGGCCGCCAAAGAAGCCAACACAGGTGGCACTCCAATCTCCTCCTTGAGCTTGGTTCAACCAATTCCCCTACCAAGGAGAACATCAACCTAAAGAAATCTGCAGCAGAAATCACGGGCGTAGGTAACGTCGGGTGGCTTAAAAAGAGCTGCTGAACTCTCCTGGCACCAGTGCAAATTTGGCACAGTGCCACCCTTTTATTCCACGAGGACCTTGACACCTCTATCCAAAAGAGGGTGTCAGGTTTCCTCAACTATTTATTTTCCTTATAACTCTGTAATTTATTCTTTTCCTTTAAAATTTTTTCTTTCATTATTTTGTTCAATTAATCATATTATTTTACACCTCACAAAGGCTTACAGTTTACCTTGTTCCCACTCTGCCAATGCAGAGTGCAACTGACAGACACTCCAATTTTGTAAGTCCTATGACTTCCCTTTGAAGCCACTTGGGCAAAATAATAAACCTAAGCCATTTTCATTGGCTAAATAGTATAATTTCGGCATATTAATCATCATTTGCCTTGTAATTTAAACCGAGTCCGTGAATTGAAAGACCGTGTACTTTTCATATTTCCCTATCCTTCATTGTACATTGCTTCGTGCTCATAAGCACCATTGGCTTCAGTGCCACATGTCGCACTGTGCTGTTAACTCAAGGAACATGGCAACACCTAAAGAAGACCATGTATATTTCATTGTAATGCCTCCTCCAGGCAAATTAACTGCATGTCTTTGACTATAACAACTATTAAAGGTTAAGTGCATGATTACTTTAAGACTTACATTAAGGAAATCACTTACTGTTATTGTTTCTAATATTTACAGTAACTTTCTTATATTTGTAACTGTTCCTGTTTCAAAATAACAGTAACTTACGATTTATCACATTTTAACACTTATGAAAAATTTACTCATATTTCTTTTGAGATTTACCTTAAGGAGGTCAATTAAATTTAGTGTATTTTAATATTTACAGTAGCTTTCTTATAGTTGAAGATGTTCCTGTTTTAAAGTAACAGTTATCTGAGGGTAAAACCTTTTTTTTTTTTTTCCTTACTCTGCGAGTAACGTAAAATATTGAATTTTTTATCAAGTAAATTTTCAGAAATCTCATATGATGCAGAGAGATTTAAGTTACTAAATATACACGAGTGCTGTTAATGAGAAAATTAGAGAAATATAAAACATTTCTCTGCTGAATCCTTGGTTTGGTAGACAATCGTACCGGGGAGTTATTTTATTTTCCCAAGAATCCCAGCCACAAAAGGCTTAATTTAAAGCTGGAAAATACAACAGTACATTTTGGGCACTGGCTGACTAGGAGGGGCAAAAGGAATATGGGCTCCTCCATTAATCTGTTAATCGTACCCTGTATATCCCTTTCAGCTTTCTTCTTGAACATATGATGCAGCAGGAAAAATTTGTTTACACAGACACGTGGTTATGAAGAGACTAAGCCTGGTAGGAGGATGAATAGAGCCGGCGACGCAGATTAAGAGAATGAATAACTGGACTTTGAGTCATTAATGCTGCCCGAGCATAGGGAAACGACACCAGCCCCAGCTACCTATGGGTGACCTCCTAATCCCTGACTCATGATAAGGGCCTCAAAGAAGGAACATGCGAGAGAGACACATCTCCCCCTTCCATTCCCACCTCCTTCAGAGAGCCATGCCCTACCACGTGGTCCTATCTTGTAGGGACCTTCAGTATTCTTACCAGTAAGCCCTTAGCCCTCCACCTCTTCAACAAGGTAAAGTGATCTGTTGCAAAGGTTCTTCCAGTCAGTCACACAGTTTTAATTCTCATACTGAATTTCCTATTTCCATTTCTAAGTGCCAGAATTTCCATATCAACCTTGCCTTGTTAGGGCAGTGTTACGTAAATGCCTGTGTTTAAATAATTACAAAAAATCATATGTTCAAGGCTTCTTTGGCACTCTCTGTGCTCGCCTTGTCCTATGTATATTTTACTGCATCCTTACTGGCTTTTAATTCGTGAATCTCTCCATTTACAGAGGGTTCGTTAGTCATGGAAATCTCTCTTGACTGTGCCTATATCAGCATCATCACACTGACAGATATACCTTCAAGTTTTCCCAGTTATAGACCTTGCCTGCCTGATTAGTCCATTTCGTCTTCTAATAGTTCATTTCATGTAAATACATGCAATTTTAAACTTACCCTAATGTGTTTACTTACAAACACCTTGTGAGTAGAGCCCTCAGCTCAGATAAATTCCCCCCTTTTTTTTCCTTGTTTTTACGATTTCCTGAATCAACAGCAGTCAGATTTTATACAAAAATAGATGTAAGTAATGAAATCATTCATTTAGAGTCTATAACTGGCTCATGATAATCATTTCCCAGGTTAAACCATAAAAAAAAATATATATATATATATATATATATATATATATATATATATATATATATATATATATATATATATATATATATATATATATATATATATATATATATATATATATATATATATATATATATATATATATATATATATATATATATATATATATATATATATATATATATATATATATAAGGGATTTTGACAAAGGAAAAATCTATTTCTGGGGGAAGACCTGTGTCACCCGGTGAAATATCCATTTAGCACATATTTCTAGGTATAAGTATTGCTAAAAATACCAGAGAAAAAGCTAAACACAATGCCAGGGTTACGACCCCCAGTTCGAGCGCCATTTAATGGTGTCAGTATACACAAAGGGTGAGTGTTGCCACTTCCACAGGCCTCTGCCCTATAGAGATCTCCAATCTCAAAACCCTGAAAAGTGAGGAGCCATCACATACCTCACCCTCTTCTCCCAGCCAGCCAACACCTCAGCCGCCATCTTGCAAACATCCCAAGTTAGCAACCCCCAGCTTGGTATGCCACTCAGGGGGGGAAGGAAGAACAGGGATGGGTCACCGGGTGACACAGGTCTTCCCCCAGAAATAGATTTTTCCTTTGTCAAAATCCTTTTTCTGGGTTCGACCTGTGTCACCCGGTGAACTCATAACAGAGAAACAGTCATACAAAAGCTTGGTGGAGCCCTCTAAGAAATACTTCAATGGAGTTAAATAAAACTATAAGAAAATTACTGTGTTTTAGTAACCCAAAGTAGTAATAACAAAACATGATAACAATATAGGGCACACAGACAAAATTTTGTAACACCAAGACACTTAAGGTTAACAAAAGGGAAACAATAACAATATACAAAAAGGTTAGGAGTCAGGCTGTGAAGCAGGCCTGACCTAAGATAGACAGCATGATGAGTAAATGAGGCAGGCAGGCGAGAGAGGAATAAAGGACAGGATAAACTAAGGGTACATAAGCTATTCTAAGGCAGAAGGAACGATACTTCCTGCAGCCACTGTGGAAAATTTTAGAGCCTCTAGAGATTTAAGGAAGTGGCGTTTGAACACTGTTGGTGATTTCCAACCAGTATATTTTTTAAGGTCATCAAAATTCATATTATGAAAATAATTAGTGGAGGTGGCCACTGCTCGGATATCATGTACCTCAGGTATTGAATCCGGGTTTGCTTGCTTTATAAAAAAGGGATTTTGACAAAGGAAAAATCTATTTCTGAGGAAGGTCCCGTGTCACCCGGTGAAATTCCATTATAGCACGAATTTCTAGGTATAATATGCTAGATATACCAGAGAAAAAAGAGCTTTCAGGAAAGCTGGGGTTACTACCCCCAGATCGAGCGTCTTCTCCAGGGAAGACGTCGGTAAAACGAAGGGTGAGTGAAAGATCACTACCACGGAGTCTTACTCGAAAGATCTCTCCCTATCAAAACCCCCAGAACAGAGCGGTGAGCCGTTACAGCCCCTACACCCAACACCCGCCAGCTCGGCGACACCAGCGCCACCTACCTCATTCCATGCTAGCACTAACCCCAGACTTGGCATGTGCAAGAAAAGGGGGGGGAGCAATAGGTGAGTCAGGGAGGGTCACCGGGTGACACGGGACCTTCCTCAGAAATAGATTTTTCCTTTGTCAAAATCCCTTTTCTGAGTCCAGTCCCGTGTCAGCCGGTGAAATAGTGACAGAGAATCATGCCAAGGCTGCAAACTACGAGGAAACAAGGTAATCTGAAGAAAAAACATAAATTACGAAAGCAGTTTTAATCAGGGAATCTCTTACATGTAGCAAGAACACTAAACCTAAGGCACATCAAAGACTTAATATTACGAAAAAGTGGGGAAGTCCCCGGCACGACGGGGAAGAGGCCCCAAAAATACTT
This sequence comes from Macrobrachium rosenbergii, assembly GCF_040412425.1. Taxonomy (NCBI): domain Eukaryota; kingdom Metazoa; phylum Arthropoda; class Malacostraca; order Decapoda; family Palaemonidae; genus Macrobrachium; species Macrobrachium rosenbergii. The sequence continues at coordinate 47,939,722 of NC_089781.1, read as the reverse complement.
AATACTACTAAAGCATAATGACACATGAAATTTGCATAGGTTAAACAGCACATACAATCTTAACAGCTACACACGTAAACTTAAGCTAAACACATAAGAGACCAAATCAAATGGGAAATAAAACATACAGTACATATACATATATCTGGGGTACATGGAGCAAAATAAAAACAGCCCAGTACCCCACAAGAAAATACAATCATAACATGTCAGATTACAGTTTCCACTCAACAGAGACAAGATACATCAATATGAGGAGCTAGGCAGTGAGGCATGATCAACCAGGAGGATAAGCAGAGAAGTAAATGAGGCAGGCGGGGGGGGGGAAAGGGGAGGATAAGGATATGATTAGTTAAGGTGGGGAGATGACACTTCCCACAGCTATGGTAGAAAATTTCAGGGCTTTGAGCGATTTTAAATAGTGGCGTTTAAACACTAGAGGTGATTTCCAACCCGTGTATTTAGATAGTTCTGAGAAATCCATATTATGAAAGTAATTAATGGAAGTAGCAACTGCTCGAATATCATGAACCTTAGGAACTGAATCTGGGTTGGCCTGTTTAATAAAATACAGAATTTGTTGTCTTATAGCATTCAGTGAAAGAGTACCACCTTTCTCCCTGATAAAAAGAGGACCCGACTTACTCTGTGGAGTTCTTAAAAGGTAAGATTTAAGTGTATAAACTGGACATAAAGACTGGTCTTGTGGAAGGGGCACCACCTTCCAAGGAGACCACCTGTCTTGTGGGTCTTCGTTTTTGGCTAAGAATCTAGGGTCAGGGGAAAGGAGGACCTCTCCGGAAGGGAGGAAGTTCACAAAATTATCACCTCTAGTGAGAGCCGACAGCTCTGAGATTCTAGCACCTGAAGCCAAGCAAATCAGAAATAAGGTCTTCCTTAACAGATCCTGATAAGAGCATTGAAAGTTATCCATCTCTGATGCTAACTTAAGGACGTCATTGAGAAACCACGTAACGGAATGTGGGCGTGATACGGGTCTCAGACGAGCGCATGCTCTGGGGATAGATGAAAAATAGGAATCTGTAAGGTCGATTTTAAAGCCGTATAGAAATACTTTCTTCAGGGCTGACTTGGCTGTGGTAATAGTGGCCGGAGCAAGGCCTTTTTCAAACAGTGATCTAAAGAAAGAAACTCCTAAATTAGTCGTCATGATTTTGGCTTCAGATGCTTTTAGGAAGGAGGCTAACTTTTTTTGACTGCTGAATCATACTGTCTAAGAGTAGAATCTCTTTTATCTGATTCAAGAAACAGAGTGTTGACAGGGTCAATGTTTGCTCCTTTTGGGCTGCGAATTTTATAAAGTCCATAAAACTAGGGCATTCTGAATTCTTGAGGAAGCTGACACAGTCTTGGTTTGTACTGTCTGGGTCAGTATGGGCTTGGGAATCCGAAGACTCCGCAATCCCAGTTCCTGAAGAAGAGGGAACCAATTGCTCTTCGGCCAATAGGGGCTACTAGGGCTGGTTGACCTTTGAATGTCCTGAGTTTGTGTAATACTTTCAGCAGTAAATTTATTGAGGGAACAGATAAATTTTCTCCCAATTGTTCCAATCTATTGTCATTGCGTCCGTGGCGTACGCCTGAGGGTCCAGGTTGGGGCCACATAACAGGGGAGCTTGAAGTTGCTCTCCGTTGCAAACAGATCCACTTGGAGACCCGGAACCCGGCGGCAAATCCATTTGAAAGATTCCCGTCCAGGGACCACTCCGTCTCCAACGGAGTAGCCCTGGACAGGGAATCCGCCACCACGTTCCGCACTACCCCGCTAGGTGGGTGGCTGACAGGTGCCAGCCGTGCTTGTTCGCCAGGGAGAAGATAGCAACCATTACTTGGTTTACTCGACCTGATTTGGAGCCGCCCCTGTTGATGCAATGAACTACCACTGCGCTGTCCAATACCAGCCTGATATGAATCCGGTTGGGGGCGGATTTTCTTTAGAGTTAGAAAGACCGCCATAGCTTCCAGGGTGTTTATATGGAACTGCTGAAACATTGTGGACCACGTTCCTTGTACTTTTGTTTTGGTGAATATCCCCCAGCCGCTTAGGGAAGCGTCTGTGTGAACAACTAGTGCCGGAGGGGGAAATTGAAGCGGAACTGACTTGGACAGGCCTCTGACTGTGGTCCAAGGCCGCAGTCTTGTTTTTAAGATTCGAGGAATAGAGGAGACCTTGTCTCTGAGCTTGACATTGGCTCGACTCCGCCACACTCTGTTTATGTCTTTTAGTTTCGCTTTTAAGAGCAGGTCTGTCACTGAGGCAAATTGAAGAGACCCAAGGACCCTTTCTTGGGATCGGCGGGATGCCGATTGATTTTTGAGAAATTTTCTGGTGAGAGATGCTATCTCTTTCCTCTTGGGAGGCGGGAGAGATAACGTGTGAGAGGACAGATCCCACTGGAGACCCAGCCACTGAAACCGGGACTCGGAGTCAGGCGGGACTTTTCTCTGTTCAGTTGAAAACCTAACGATTCCAGGAAGTTGATGACTATGGTCGTAGCCTTCTGACACTCCAGAACTGTTGGTGCCCAAATTATCCAATCGTCTCAGGTACGCTGCTAGGGATATCCTCAGGACCGGAGTTGTTGAACTACCATGTCCGCCAGCTTGGTGAATACCCTGGGCGCAATGTTTAGACCGAAGGGCATGACCCTGAACGAGTAGGCTTGATTCCCGAGTCTGAAACCGAGGAACTGAGAGAAGTTCCGCGCAATCGGGACATGATAATAAGCGTCTGAAAGATCGATAGAGGTGGTGACGGCTCCACGCGGAAGTAGAGTCCGTACCTGAGCTACCGTAAGCATGCGAAATTTGTCGCATTTTATGTAGAGATTTAGACGCGACAGATCCAGGATCACTCTTTGCTGATCTGAGTCTTTTTGGGAACAGTGAATAACCTGCCTTGAAATTTTAGGTGCCTTACTTTCTTTATTGCTTGTTTGTTGAGCAATTCTGCCACATAATCCTGTAGGATTGATGAGGGTGGCTGGTAAAACCTGGTCGGAGGAGGAGGGTCCTTGATCCAGCTCCATCCCAGACCTTTGGACACAATGCTGTGTGCCCAAGGGCTGAAGGTCCATTGGTCCCTGAACCAATACAGGCGACCACCTACCTGTGTGTTTCTCAGTGGGAGGGAGCGGGTTTGTTCCCTCTACCACGTCCAGGTTTTCCTCTTGGGGTGGTGTTTGCTTTTCCTCTGTGAGGGGCCCTGCCTCTTCCCCCCCTTGCGATCCTGTTAAGGCCGTGAAAGTATCCACGGCCCTCATAGGTGGGGTTGTATGCTGGTGAAGCAACATACGAGGGCGCAGCAAGGGAATGAGCTGGTTGGACCAGCACATATTGTTGGGGTGAGCTTTTGAGGTGGAGGGCTGTGCCACTGCCGAGACCGGGACGGCTTGAACTACCGCCTGATGGTGGGGCCTCTTATGCCTCCTAAAACGTTTGCCTCCTCTCTCGTCTGGGGGCCGCCAGATTCTGGGGTCTTGCGCTTGTAGGCAGAAATGCCCCAGCAAGAGCGCAGACTCTGGTTGGCCCTTGTAGCCTCAGTCATGACATTCGTAACCTCTTCTTCTGGGAAGAGGTTAGGCCCCAGATCGAGCTCTTCACGAGCTTGTTAGGCTCGTGACGGATAGTAGCATTTGTGCAAAGATAAACTTTCTGCATTCCAGTCTGGCCATGATGAACTCAAACAGGTCAGACTGAAAGCCAGCTAACAGGGACTTAGCCAAGACCTGGAAAAATGGCTCGTCCGCGCAGGAGATGGCAGTGGCTTCCGTGAGGCAGACGGAGTTCAGGGACCGGGCTAGCTTAGTCCGGGCATCAAACTCCGCCTTTAACAAAGATTCCGGCAGCTTTGGGAGTTGCTCACTAAACTGTGAGGAAGCACAGAAGGGGTCCAACTTCCCGACAGTGAAGGTGGACGGAGCATCCATCCAGAACTCATCACTTCCCGGGAATACCAGGAAGTGGGGTCTGTTCTCTTAGCTGCGGTAACGGATTACCATCAAAGCACGCTCGGGCCGTAGCCAGGCAACTTTGTTTAAACAGGGGTTGGTAAGTTGTCTCCCAGGGCAAACATAGTGAAGTTGCCCTTGAAAGGAGTCAACTTTGTGTTGTCTGCCTGCCACTCCGTCAGAGTGTGCAGGAGAGCCGACTGAGCTTGGTCCCTAGGGATGATGACAGTCTCCTGGGAACCTTATCAGAACGTAATCCATGCTTCCTCTGTCAACCTCACGAAGCCTGGATAGGGGGCAAAAGATCGGGGGGAAGAACTCCAATTCCTCCAACCGTCTCGTGCCAAGACCTTCAATAGTGAGTTTGCCATCATGTTGATGGCCCGGAGGGGCTTAAACGCCAAGGGTTACCGAGATCGAAAGGTGGGAGGTCCGCTGTGTTGGGAATGACATACTGGGGTTCGGCTGGGGTGGATTAGCCATTCCCGCCAGCATGTTGTCATTGGCAAACGCCAGTATCTTATTATCATAAGTGGCAAACTTTTCTGATATCTGATTGAACTTATTGTTGATATCCTCAGAGAATCTTTTAAACATCTGGTTCGCAAAAGCCTCGCGTCAAAGGCAGGTTGGCGAGGAGGGCTTGGTTTTGCTGCCCTCTTACTCGCGCCTTTGCCGGAGGAACCAGACTTGCTCCCGGAGGCTACAGGTGCTGAGACCTTAGCCTTCGACGGAGGGGAAAGGCGATGCTTTCTTGGAGGACGAGGACTTATAGCCCTTCGCCTTCCATGAAGTCTTCAACTTCAACTTGGGGATAGCTGATGGAGCTCTATCACCCAAGGAGGAAGACTTCCCAAAACCTGAAAATGAAGAAACAGAAGAAGCTGGGGAGTCAAAAAGGGGGCCCGCCCCAACAACCTCACCTACCTCGCTACTTACCACCTGGTCCTGTTCGGTAGCCATAGGTTCCAGGTCTAAGTCCAAGGCGGCGACGTCCTCTGAAACCTCAGCGTAGAGGATATCCACTTGGGGTGGCTGGGTCGCATCCCGGATCTGCTGGATGATGGGGGTGGCAAGATCTTCTGGCACTGCGGCCGCCACCCGTGCGCCAGGGTAGAGCAGGTCCCTCAACTTCGCGTCGAGGACGTAGGGGCTTCCCGACGGAACATTCCTACCAAACCCAGCCACCCAGGCCCGGAGAGATTCCAAGGCCGACTTCTTGGAGGACTTGTCCGCCTGAAAGAAAGCCAGCAATTAGCTAAGGGCGAAAAAAAACAGTCCGAAACCACATAAACAAAATTCAAAATGAGGAGCGTAAAACGGAGGAAGGTTGTCACTTACTGACTCATCCTGGATGGTTGAGCACAAGGCGAAGCAAACCTCACAAACATCGGGGTGCCAGACTACCAGATCGTCGAGCCGGACCGCACAACCAGCGTGGGTCCGGCACACTACGTGACCATAAGGTTGTTGCAGTGACGCGGTACACCCCGGCTCCTCACAGCGAACAGTCTGTAAGTGGAAAACGAACATGAACCTACCACTCTAAGCAATCTAAAGCCGGCAAGGCCGGGAATTTCAACTGCAGCCGGAATACTCCGGTGGAGAAGAAATACTTTATCATAAACTAGGCCAATAAGCTCTAAAATACACAGAGTGGAAGGCAAGACTTCTAGACCCCGGAATACTCAGGGGAATGAAAGGAATGAGACAACAGGAACTCGCCGCAGGGGTTGCCAGTAAAAATAACGGCGGAACCCCCGGGCGTAGAACCGGACTCACGTATATAAAAATAAGGAGAGTACTCCGAAGATAAACAGATATTTATATTTAAATACGTATATCATGAACAATAACATTAAACAAGTGATGGTATAAAGGGTAAATGCTCCGGAGACCGGAGGGATCCGCTCCTTATATAAATAAATAAATCCCTCCTCACTTACTTCCCGCCAGAGAAACAAGGTGGGCAAGATGCTCGTATATTCATAACATAAACCGGAGCAAGTATAATAACCCAGCCAAGTAACCCGACGGGGGGAAGGAGTGCGGGATAGAGTGTTCGAACACGTTCGAGCTCACGAGTGAACGAACCACCAACACCAACACAGCGATGCTAGGGACTGTATGGGAGGGAGCGAATCCCTCTACCAAATGGAGAAGTCCCTGAACTCGGAGAAAACGCCATCTAGCGTCACCCGCACGAGTAGAGCAAGGCTGGAAGGGGGGGGGAGGGGTGGAGTAGGGGAGAATGGTAGGCTGCGAAGAAAGAGAACAGGAGACGGGGAAACATATAACCCACTCAACTGTACATACACCACTCCAAGAATGATCTGAAAATGAAACTGTGATTAGGAGGGTGGCCTACTACTAAGGAAGGGAAGCGACCAAGCCTCGATGCCCGACTCCTGCCTAGGCAAAGCCTAATAGGGACCTAACCTAGTATAGGCTAGGAAAATGGAAGGAGTGAAGGGGGGGAGGAGGAACAAACAAGGAGAGAAATTTTGTGCCGAGAACCAACCGGGATCGAGAAGAGGGGGCAAGAAGGTGAATAGCCTAGAGGAGACACATCCAAAGAACTCTATTCCCCAAAGGAAGGAAGAGAACTAAGGGGCTCACTCTGCCCACCAAAAACGACCCTGGAGGAAACAGCAACCAAAACTCCCTCAACCTGATGGATCTCCACGCCGAGGGCAAGGGGATGGAAGCAAATAAGCCTACTCCACTAAAAACCATCACACAAAAATATTGAAATAAAAATGTGCTCAATACGGGTGCGTAGCCTACCTCGGGGCAACGGTTAGATCTGAGGCTGCCGCTACCACGAGGAGGTAAACAACAAAATAAAATAAAAGAACAAGAGAGCACTATCGCCAAGAATAAAATAAATAATAGCCTAATACAGACTAAAATAATAGGAACCCAACCTGGGGGTACCTGGACGAGGCATCACCTCAAAAGGCCGGTAGGCCAAAAATATGTAAATTTCGAAAAAGGGGGGCCACCGCAGAGGAAACCCACCAGGAGGAGAACCATGGGGCAAAAAATATCATCTATAACGACAAGGAGACAACCCCAACAGAAAAGAACTGATGGGGTCGCCTCGCAGTCGACATGGCTGGCGGGGACGCCGTGGCGTCATAATAAGATCTCAATATTTATAAAAAACGAGACCAAAACAGCCAAAATATAGAACGAAAAACCCCACAATAAGATGGTACTTAACTTGGAGATAGTAAAGCTGCTCGATGACATGGTGAAAGATGAAAAAAATCCAAAAAAAGGCACGAGCACACAAAAAGAAAGATAGTGATCACGTGCTAGAAAATGGAATGAGGTAGGTGGCGCTGGTGTCGCCGTCCTGGCGGGTATTGGGTGTAGGGGCTGTAACGGCTCACCGCTCTGTTCCGGGGTTTTGATAGGAGAGATCTTTCGAGTAAGTCTCCGTGGTAGTGATCTTTCACTCACCCTTCGTTATACCGACATCTTCCTTGGAGAAGACGCTCGACTGGGGGTAGTAACCCCAGCTTTCCTGAAAGCTCTTTTTTCTCTGGTATATCTAGCATATTATACCTAGAAATTCGTGCTGTAATGGAATTTCACCGGCTGACACGGGACTGAACTCAGAAAAGTAGTTTCTATGCTTCTTTTTGTAGGTGCACACTAATAAAAACATATTTCGCAGAAATTAACAACTTACTCTTTCACGTAAGTTACAGCAGACAATGCGAGATAAGAAAACCTTTTATTTTCTTATTTTGCGTTCTGTTCAGGACACATACAAGGTTAACACGAGTTTCTGCGGATATTTTGAGAAGTAAAAGAATATGTGACTGAGTAGAAAATGTACTATACACATATACATATTAAGGATTAGTATGCTATATTTTTATGCAATTTATGGAACACTACAGTATCCTTAAACCGAAAATAGTGCTATCAATAGAATCTATAACTTTACGACAAAATTAGCAAACCCTTTCTATATGGACTTGCATTATAGGCCTAACATTTTCCTTATACACCTAGCCTAACTTATATTAGCATCAGCTACTGTTTATTGTAAGAACCAGGAAACCTTACCTTAAAGAGTTAAGCAAAATTTATTACAATTGTCAAAAAAATGGTGTAAGACACATAGACATAGGCTAGCCTAGTTTGAAATGTGTGCAAGAAATAAAGCCATAATAAGGGAAGTACATTATTATTATGTTAAAGAAAAAACAGCCTCTTCATATTTATCATGATATAAGAAAAGGCTTCAGCATAAAAGCCTATAAAAGATGATATGTATCTTAAAAGTTTTCTTGCCCATCAACATTTGCTGGCATGTGGATACCATATGAATAATAAGGCCTACCTATCTAGGTAATTTTATCTACATTTTATCTAAAGCCACAGGCTGCTAGGGCCTCCCCTGAAGTTTTCACCAATGACACAGTTTTATTGATTCCATGTTTTTCGTAGATTCTGGTATTCAAAGAAAGTTTATAATAACATGTTTTTCTTATGCTTAGTGTAATTTATCCCAATTGGTGTTAAAAAAGTGAAAAGTAAAAAATTATGCAGCGTGCATCTGAAAACAAGCTCCTGTCGATTGACTTCAGTGGGTGTTGTTATTAAATTTAGACTTACCATCACAATACTTTATAATCTCTTTACATGTTAACATTATTTATTGACAAAACATATATCTGAGGGAGAAATTTAGGTTAGTAAATAAGTTTCGATTCACACTGCTTGGTAATTATTTGAAAACAATGATGCTATTCGGACAAAATACTTACAACCAATCAGCTAGCAGGAAACTTTTCCGAGCTAAAAGGGCACCCCTGCGAATGAGTGCAAATGCGCCTCAGTAAAAAAAAAACTGAGTATAGTGACTAACACAATACTGACTGTTGCATTATTTCACTAACTAGATATTATTATTATCATTATTATTTTCATCAGCAGGTAGCTGGTATATCAAGTTTCCCAGGGACATACAAAAGTTTTCTGTCATGTTAGTTTATTGCCTCTTACATTTTGACATATGCTCTGGTGGCCATCTACTGAGTACAAAAATGAATGAATTGAGATACATGTTACACAGGTATATATATAACAGGTGGGTGGTTTATAGTCGGCGGGTTGGCTAGTGGACTGAATTTTGATTGGTTGTGGGCAGAGATGACATAATCAGTCCCAGAGGCACTGTGGTCCGCTAGGCTTAGTTAGTGTTCTTGGCTGCAGGGGATGTTGGCTGAGGTATCCCCTACAGGTGTGACTGGTCTTGTACTGTAGACTGCTCAGGTAACATGATAATGACAAACTCTCTCTCTCTCTCCTCTCTCTGTCTCAGTCTCTCCTTTCCTCGGAATCTCTCTCTCTCTCTCTCTCTCTCTCTCTCTCTCTCTCTCTCTCTCTCTCTCTCTCTCTCTCTCTCTCTCGTCGGTGTTTGGGGCTGGGTTACATGCTGGCTGATTTCTTATATTTTTCCTTATGATGGTGGGGAGAAATTCAGCTGAGGGCTCAGCCTTTTTCAATTGTGCCACCAAGTCATAGACGTCCCTCTAAGCTGTATCCCTTTGCTTGGAATCGTTAACCAGCAATTTTAAGAACCAAGACTGAAGCTTTGTCAAGCTCAGAATACCTCTCTATAAGGAAGTTACTATAATCTCCACTAAGGACCATTCCTGCCAGTTAACAGCAGTCAAAAACTGAAAAGTTGCTCATATATTTTAGATTTGCCATTGTCCAGCTAACAGAAGCATAGAAAAGGAGCAAGTTAACACCATGAGAGTCAATGATTTCATACCTGGAGCCAAGTGTCATGCTTAACATGAACAGTACAGTATACCATTTTGTAAAGGTGGCATAACCTAAAATCTGGGTGGTACCAGCTTGATTCATATTTTAATTAGGCTGAGGTGTCATTGGTGTGATTATTAGTATTAGCATCAGCTCTGTCTCATGCCAAGAGCATCTGGTATTCCTAGGCAATCGTTCATACAATGTGGTACAACCACAGAGTGCTCTTAAATCCTGGACCAGTGTGGTAGTTGGTTCACATATATTTCCAAGAGTGATGTTACTTGGATCTTGACTTGTGGCTATGCATAGCCTGGTCATACCTCTCAGCTGGAAATAGCTCCTGGTATTGGCTGGCTTCTATGCTAGTATGGTGGTGGTCTTGTCTTAGGAAGAAGTTTGGTCATGGGCAAGGGTTTGATTCACTGTGCAGCTCTGCTCTTTAAGGATGGTATGGTTCTTGTTGAGGCCACAGTCATCAAAAAGGCATGGAAGAATTCTGGAGAGGCTTGTATTGTGGCTCCAGCGTGGTCCTGGTGCTGCATGTTGGTACAACTCTAGTCTCACTGAAAGGTCAAGTAATGACTTCTATTTGAGCCATGTTCCTCTGGAAACTTTCTGGATACATTACTCATCTGAGAGTGCATACCCTTGATCCCACAGCCACAAGAGTTAAATTCAAGGGCTATAACATTCAGCCACCAAGAAAGCTTATGGTATTTCAAGCACTAAAGATGCAAACCTTGTCCCAGAAAAAGAGGTATCACTGAAACTCAACACTAATAATGTTACAAAAATGTTACAATACCAGCATGGCTCTAATCCTGGTCTGGTCTTGGGTCACTTGGCTGCTAGATATGACATAACCTCTGACATCAGGTCATGGTTACAAATATCAGCATGTCTATGAACACACTTTCTGGTGGCAACAAAGCTTTAATCTTTAATGAGTTTGGATTCTTGTCACTGATCCATCTACTATACTAACCTCACTGCAATTATGACCTGATACCTCACTGTGGGTCCCATAGCACAGGTCAGTTTCCTGGTCATAAGTCCATGTAGCAACATGGCTATGGTCAAAACACTTGAAGATGTTACTACTCTGGTCACTGCTCCTGACTTCTTGTCACATAGGTCCCCTTTTTTGCAATGGGTCTCATCACAGTTCCTAAAAAATGCATAGCTCTGGTCACAGTCTGAGTTATCAGAATGGCTATCCTGATAAGGGTTTCTTTCTGGCTGCAGATCCAGTTGACACTCTAACTGTGGTCTTGATCACAGTTATGGTCATTTTTGATGCTCCGGCTGTTCTGTCATGGGCCGGAATTATTCTGTTCACAAGAATCTTAACTGGAACAGATCCAAACAGTGTTCCTTATAATAATTACTAATTAGCATGAATCATATTACTTGAGGAAGAAGAGTCCCAGTGTGCATTTAAAAATGAGCAAAGCAAATCCTGGTGAGGTGTTAGTCAAGATTCAGCCTTGTGCACTTTCTGCTTAGAGAGCCAAAAAAATTTTTTCAACTGGCAATGGTACACAATTGCTGGCTGAAGGTGAGTCAGGTAGGCATTATTATACTCCCCTAATCACTACAGCAGCACAAACAGGAACAGATGTGTCAAAGGTCATACAACGTAGCACCAGAACAGTGTCAATTCCTCTGTGAAAAGGATTTTAAAACTATGTACAAGGTGATGGAACTCACTTATGAACAAGATACCAAGGCTAAAGAATTTGCTGAAAATTAAAATGCTTATAGAAAAAATATTTTATATAAGCCATTATGGACAAAAATTAGTTCTGAAGATGAGGGATCACAGTCTCCAAGTTCTGAAGACCACTGTAGGTGAGCAGAAGGGGAGAACAATGCTGACTACCAATGTAAGTAGACAGGAGAAAGAAAACTGATTTCTCAATTATTATACAACTGAATTGGGTTATTTTGGTTACATAAAAATGGATATTGCAAGAATTACTTAAAAAACCCAACATCTCCTGCAGAAAGATATAAATTACATATTACTGTACTTCCAGCATAACAATAAAGACAGAAAATCGGTAACAAAAATTCACACTGGGTTGTCAAACTTGACTACCAAGATAAATACTGCAACAATTGAAAACCTAAAACCCTAAAAGACTGCAGCATATCGGCACAAATTTCTTTCTTCAAAAATATAAAGGCATACTTTCCACAAAACTGTAGCAAACAATATCAGATGGGTTTGCTGGTTGGACGAAGGATGATCAGTATTTCCAAAATTGATAATCAGTAATGAACACTCTAAGTACAAAACAAAGGGGAAACAGACTAATAATTTTACTGCATGTGTGAATTAAAAACAATATGAGCAATGAAAGAATGAAGACATGAAATCCTCAGGGAAAATGAAGTGAAACTGTATGGTACATCCAGCTGGTAGCACCACCCATAAGACAGATGCAGCGCTCTCCAATGCAGGTACATGAATACTGAATGCAATCACTGCCGGAAACCTGAAGATAGTGATGATTGTCTATCTGCTTTCTTTAATTCTCAGGAACTATAGAAAGATGATAAGAAGACCTTGAATGATAGCTAACTTTAAGCACAGTAGCTCATCATATACTTCAGGATAATTGGGAAAATTTGTTAAGTAATAAATACCTTATAGTATAGCCTATGCTTGAATATTTATTTAAGATATTCCACAACCACAAACAATTCCATAAAATTTATAGCATAAACTAACCTGTTCTTTACATTTATCATTCAATTCAAGAGATATATCCACAAAATGCATTGCTTCAAGAAAGGTAATCTAGTAAAATAAAAAAAACTATCTTAATAATATAGGTGATAAATGATATATACTAACTAACTGAGGTTTGTTAAGCTTAGTGGCTACTGAAGTGTTTATTTTGAAACAACTTACCTATTGCACGACTTCTTAAAATAGGCTCCCAATGTGCGAGGCCTGTTGTTACCGTAAAAGCTGAAGGATATGTTAGTATCTGTGTTCCTAGTCTTCTCTGAATTAAACTTAATTCTGGAAACCTCATATCATAACACTTAAAAAGTTAAGGAAGCTAGGAAAAAGACACTGAAGCATACTTAATGAAAAATTATTCTGAATACAATTTCAGATGGCGTATAACCTTTCATCACCCGTAAGAAATACTGTTAAGGTGTATTTTAAACATCCATAATGAAAATGTCATTCTTTATAATCACCAAGTTATATTTCTGGATGTCCCATCTCCATCCATTAGCTACTTCACCCACAAATCTCCTTAATATCATAATCATATAAATGCAGTATAAGATATCCCATTTTTTCAATTAGTAAATAATATTGTGAACTATATTTCTTTGCTGGCGATAGGTTCTTATAAAAAGAAATGACCCAACACCTCACACTGGGCAGAAAAGAATGGAAAATCTCCCTTGCCTGGTAGCTTTCAGCCTTCCCCAAGAAGTGTTTGTGCTACTCACTACAAATTCTGTTCTCATTTAGCATTTCTACATTTCAGCGCTAAGTTAAGTGTTTTTCAAGAATGGACTTCAGGTATCATTTTGACATGGAAAAGATAGTATTTTCTGTAGTGAATGATTAAGAAAGAGGCTTTTCAGTGCAGTCTATACTCAATTTCCAGAAACAGTGACAGGTCATTTTTTCTTTATGGTTGACGTTACCCAACCTATAGGTAACATCTTAGTTCAGTTCCAGCGCTTAATTCACCTACTTGAATTTTCATTTTGTGGTTTCAAGTATCGTGAACAATTATTTGTTTCACTTTTCTTTGTTTCTTGGGTGCTGAATACTCACTGATGCCTCTCCTTGCTTACAGCCCATTCTCCTTAGCTTGTTGAGATTTATCCCCATATTGTCTTGGTTTCAGAAAAGGGATTTTGACAAAGGAAAAATCTATTTCTGGGGGAAGACCTGTGTCACCCAGTGAAATGATCCATTAGCACTCATTTCTAGGTATAAATATTGCTAAATATACCAGAGAAAAAGCTATCCATAATGCCAGGGTTACGACCCTGGATCTTAAACACCATTAGATGGTGTTGTATGCACAAGGGGTGAGTGGTTGCCACTACCACAGATCTTGGATCCTACAGATTTCTCCATTCTCAAAAGTTAAAAGGGAGGAGATAGTTCCAAAAGCCTTACCCTCCGCACCTAGCCAACCACCAAGGCCGCCATATTCATTAGTTAGCACACCCCAAGCTTGGTATGCCACTCGGGAGGGAAGAGGAAGTACAGGGTGACACAGGTCTTCCCAGAAATAGATTTTCCTTTGTCAAAATCCTTTTCTCTAAACGACCTGTCACCCAGTGAAATAGTAACAGAGAATCAGACATACAAAAGCTTGGTGGAGCCCTCTAAGAATTACCTTAATGGAGCTAAATAAAACTATAAGAGAAAATTACTGTTTTAATAAGTAAAAACATTCGTATTAAAAACATAATTAACATTATAAGGCACACAGTCTAAATCATAAAATAACCAACACCAAGACACTTAAGGCTAACAAAAGATTTAAAACAGGATATCCATGAATGGCCAGGAGTCAGGCTGTGAAGCAGGCCTGACCTAAAGGTTAGAAGGCAGGGCAAGTTTGGCAGGCAGGTAGGCAGAGAAATACAAACAATAGGATAAACTTGTTACATAAACTAGTCTGGGGCTGGGGGAACAGATACTTCCTGCAGCTAGTGTGGAATATTTAAGAGCCTCTAGAGACTTAAGATAGTGGCGTTTGAACACTGTTGGTGATTTCAAGCCCATATACTTTTTTAAGGTCATCAAAATTCATGTTATGAAAATAATTAAAGCTTATGGCCACGCCCGAATATCATGTACCTGAGGTACTGAACTGGTTTGCCTGTTTAATGAAATATAGTATTTGTTGCCTGATGGCCTTTATGAAAGGAAATGGTTCCTCCATTTTCCCTAACAAAAAGAGGGCCTGAAATTTATTAGAAGTTCTATTTAAATAAGCTTTTAAAGTGTTAACTGGACATAAAGATAGTTCCTGTGGAAGGAATAATCTTCAAGGAGACCATCTATTTTGTGGATCCTCATTCTTTGCTAGAAACTTGAGATCCGGAGACAACAGAACTTCTCCTGACGGGAGGAAATCAACATGGTTCGGTTCTCTAGAGAGAGCAGACAGTTCAGAAATTCTAGCCCCTGAGGCTAGACTTACTAGAAATAACGTTTTCTTTAACAGACTCGAGTATGTACATAATTCGTTAAAGTGTCTGATGCCAATTTAATAAGTCATTTAAGAACCAGGAAACCGTGTGACAGTGTTACAGATATGGGGATTTTGACAAAGGAAAATTTATTTCTGATGGGGATAGAGGGATGTCAATGTCTGAAATAGCCAATTCAGGGGATATTTCTGTCCCTAATGCTCGAGTATCTTAACATATGCCTAAAAAAATATTAAAAGCAAAGCTGGGGTTACTCTCAGTCTAAAAGAAGATATAAAATACATTATTTATTTTAAAGGGTGTGTTTGTCATTCTTTCCATTTATGTGCATCTTAGACATTTTAATCTTCCAAAAGTGTTGAAGGTTTGGCAAGAGATGTATATAATTATTTGTCATCGAGTCCCCGCACATCAGAATTGAAGGACTTTCAAATCTTTGTAGATATTAAACCGCCATAAATTGCTTCCACCCCAGCCAGACTAGGTGGCTATCAGGGGGATAAAGGTGAGTCGGCTTTTAGAACAGTTTGAAGCCCTTATTCTTTATTTCAGAAATGCTGTTTGGGAAGATCAATTTTCCCTTTTCAGAGTATTTTGGATCATTTAAAAGTCCAAGGAAAGATTATATCAGAGAAATTAATTTCATATTACTTATTTTAATCATCTAAATAAACAAATAAAACTATTGTAATGAGTCTCAAAGATACATTAAAGCTATGCAATTTATGTAGAACTTTGATGGACTTTATATGAATGAAGATTATCTCAAGAAAACATCTGTTAAAAAACATGCAGTATAATTAAGATCCTAGGCACTTCATGCCTCTTCAAAATATGTAAAAACATAAATTAAACATCAATTTCAAATAATATACATGGTCTACAGCAAGCTATTGAGGAAGACAAAAGGCAACATGGTTTTTTTCAGGAGAAGGCTGTGAAGCAAATTTGCCTGACCCAAGAAATTCAGTTTTGAAACGTATGAGGCTATTAAATAAGTCAGTTGTTAGGGGGGAGCCCCATTAGCTTCCTTGTTACCAGTATTGTTAAAGATAGTAAATAAATGATTTGGACAGGGAGGAGAGAAACAAGGACAATCTTGATTCGAATATGCCTGTAGAGGAATTTCAGAATCATGTCAGAAAAATGAAAACAGGTGATTAGATATGAGTTTGGCTGTTTTAATAAAAGGTGATTTCTATATTAACCTTCCTCATTATTTTTTGCAGAGAAAGAAATTTTCATATAATGTAAAAAATTAGCAAAGGAACAGGTTGTCAATATCAAACTTTTGGAACTGAATCTGGGTTAGAGATGTTTAAAAGAAATACAAGATCTGTTTTCCAGTTGATGGCCTTATTGATTAGTAAAATAGTTCCTCCACCTTGATGATTCAAAAAAGATCATATTTTATACGGTTACCTATTTCTATTCATTAATAGGCTTTATTGACTTATGACTGGGCAAAATGACAGGTCTTGTGGATCTTGGGGGATGTGTTAATTTCCAAGTTTTTATTTTTAACCAAATGGATATTTTTTCAATGGCAATGGAAATTTGTTGTGAGGAGCTATTGCAAACTTCTTCCTGCATTAAGTCAATCATAAAATAATCATTAATGTAGGATTTTCTTCAGACAGGAGCAGTAACTTTTTTTTTTTATATAGAAATTCAATATAGCACCTAATATAAACTAATTAAAAATAAGGTCTTCCTGTAATAAGTGTGTGTGTGTTTGTGTGTGTGTGATTATCAGAATCTGATAATAAAAAATATCCCCATTTAAGAACCAGGAAACCTGTGAGGATGGGTTGCTGGTCTAAACGAGCGCATGCTTTAGGAATTGATGAAAAATATGAGTCTGTTAAGGTTAATATTAAAACCATGTAAAAATATTTTTTTTAAAGCTGATTTTGCTGTAGTAATAGTACTAGAGGCCAGTCCTTTTTCAAATAATGATCTGAAAAAGAGATTGCAAGGTTCGTGGTCATTTACTGAGCTTGCTTCAGATTCCTCAGAAATAATGCTAATTTTTAACTGCTGAGTCATATTGTCTGAGAGTAGATTCCCTTTTGTCTGATTCTATGAACAGTGTATTAATAGGATCAATGTTAGCATCTTTCTGAGCTGCAAACTTCATGAAGTCCATAAAGCTAGGGCATTTTGAATTCTTGAGGAAGCTGACACAGTCCGAGTTTGTACTATTTTGTCAATTTTGGGTTGGGAATCTGTTTGCGCCGGAGTTTCAACTCTAGAAGAAGAGGAAACCAGTTGCTCTTTGGCCAGTTGGGTGCCACAAGTGCTATCTGACCTTTGAATGATCTGAGTTTGTGTAAAACTTTCATCAACAGGTTTATTGGAGGAAACAGATAGATCCTTTGCCACTTGTTCCAGTCGATTGACATTGCATCTGTGGAATGAGCTAGAGGGTCCAGGTTGGGAGCAACATAACACGGAAGTTTGTGGTTGCATTCTGTTGCAAACAGGTCCACCTGGAGACCTGGAACCTGATTGACAAATCCATTTGAATGATGTTTTGTCCAAGGACCATTCCGACTCCAGCGGAGTTGTCCTGGATAGTGAATCTGCAATGACATTCGAACACCTGCCAGGTGGGTAGCTGACAGGTGCCAAAGGTGTTTGTTTGCCAGAGAGAATATTGCTATCATTACCTGATTGATATGGCTCGACTTGGAGCCCCCTCTGTTTATGCAATGTACCACTACTGCACTGTCCAGTACCAGTCTGATATGAATCTAGTCTGGTTGGACGCAGTTTCTTTAGTGTTAGAAAGACTGCCATTACTTCCAGAATGTTGATATGGAACTGGCGGAACACAGTGGACCATGTTCCCTGAACTTTCTTGTGTTGGGAGTATCCTCCCCATCCGCTTAGGGAAGCATCCGTATGGATCACTAATGATGGAGGGGAAATTGGAGAGGTACTGACTTTGACAAGCTCTTGACTGTTGACCATGGTCGGAGTCTCTTTTTCAACACCGGCGGAATTAGAGACATCTTGTCTCTGTTTCTGCTGTTGGCTCATCTCCGCCATACTCTGTTTATATCCTTCAGTTTGGCTTTCAGAAGCAAATCTGTCACTGAAGCAAACTGAAGAGAACCTAAGACTCTTTCTTGGGTACGACGGGAAGCTTTTTTGTTTTGAGGAACTGTCTGGTTGCTTTGGCTATTTCTCTCCTTTTGGCTGGCGGAAGAGATAGTTTGTGTGTGTTTAGGTCCCATTGGATCCCCTAACCACTGAAAACTGAGCTCTCCGAACTAGGCGGATTTCTTCCTGTTTATTTGGAAGCCCAGAGATTCCAGAAAGCTGATCACTATGAATGTTGCTTTCCGACATTCCTGGCGTTGGATGCCCAAATTATCCAATCGCCCAGGTATGCGGCCAGCATGATCCATTGAGACCGTAGTTGTTGAACTACTGTATCTGCCAGTTTGGTAAAAATTCTGGGGCTATGTTGAGCCCGAATGGCATGACTCTGAACGAGTATGCTTGTTTCCTAGTCTGAACCCCAGATAAGGAGAGAAGTTTCTCGCAATCGGGACGTGATAATAAGCGTCTGAAAGATCTATAGAGGTGGTGACGGCTCCACGGGAAGTAGGGTCCGAACCTGCGAGATTGTAAGCATCGAAACTTGTCGCATTGAATGTATAAATTGAGACGAGACAAGTCTAGAATTACTCTTTGCTGATTGAGAACCTTTCTTTGGAACACTGAACAGTCTGCCTTGAAATTTCAAGTGTCTCACTTTCTTTATTGCCTTCTTTTTGAAGAAGGTCTTTTACAAAGTCCAGTAAGTCTTTGGATGGTGGTTGATGGAACCTGACTGGCAGAGGAGGGCCTCTGCTCCAGCTCCATCCCAAACCTTTTGAAACTATGCTGTGGGCCCAGGGACTGAAGGTCCAATGGTCCCGAAGAGATATAACCTCCCGCCTACCTGAGAGACTCATCGATTGGAAGAGGTCTGCCTCCTCTGCCTCCTCGGCCTCCTCTTCCACGGGAGGAGGTCTGGTTGCAGTCCTACCTCTGTAGGCGGCTCTGGCTCTACTTCCCCTTGCATGCCTGTTGAAGCCTCGAAATGCCCCTTGGCTTTCAAACGGCGTTGAAGGCTGGGGACGAGACATATGAAGGGGCGGAGCAGAGGCTTGATGAGCTGGCTGCACCAGCAAGAACTGCTGCTGAGGCTGAGCTTGATGAGGTTGAAGGCTGTCCGATCTGAGAGACCGGTACAGCCTGAAGCACAGTCTGAGCCTGGGGTTTTTGTATCTCCTGAACTTCTTCCTTTCCTGGGTTGAGGTGAGGTCTCAGGCGGACTTCCTTTAAAAGGAAGACCCCAAGTGGGAGCGGAGACTCTGGTTTGCTCTGGTTGCCTCCGCCAGAACATTATTGACCTCATCTTCCTGGGGAAGATGTTAGGTCCCCAGACAGAACTCTTCATGAGTCTATTGGGCTCATGCCTGATGGTGGCTGCCGAAAAGATATGTTTTCCGGCAGTTTTGTCTCGCCACCACAAAGTCATAAAGGTCCGATTGGAAATGACGCTAAGAGGATTTTCGTCAGGACCTGGAACAGAGGTTCTTCAGTGTAAGTCAAAGCTGTTACCTCTGTGATGGTGATGGAATGCAGGGAGCGACTAACCTGCACTTAGCCTCATACTCCGCCTTCAGAAGGGCCTCCGGAATCTTGGGGAGTTGCTCACTGAACAAGGTGGAGGCACAGTCAGGGTCAAGTTTACCCACTGTGAACGTGGCCGGAGCTCCTGACCAATATTCAGAATCCCAGGGAAAAAGAGGAGGTGGGATCTGTCTCCCGGAGTTGAGGAAGCGGTTTGCCATCTATGCCTGCCTGAATGATCAGGAGGCGATCTTAGAGGTGCAGGGGTAGGGATGGAGTCACCCCCGAGAACATCGTGAAAACTCCCTTTAAAGGGAGTAAGTTTTGTGTTCTCCGCCACCCCAGTGAATGAGAGCGCATCAGGGTGGATTGGGCCTGGTCCCTGGGAAAGATAACAGTTTCCTTCGGGACCTTATCAGATCTAATCCAGGCTTCCTCTGTAAGCCTGGCATAGCCTGGGTAGGGGAGGCACCAGGTCAGCTGGAAAGAACGCCAGTTCTTCCAGCCGACGAGTGCCCAAACCCTCTATGGTCAGGGGTCATTATGCAGAGGAGCGTGTAGAGCCAGGCGCCACGGGTTCCCCTTATCAAAGGGAGGCAGTCTGAAGGCATCCGGAACAACATGGGACTGCTGTACTGCTCCGGATTGGATAAACCCAGAGAGCAAGCTTTCCTGGGTCTGCATCCTTTCTGCCAATGACAGCACTGACTGACCAGAGGTCACAAGCTTGAAACAAGCTGAGAAGAGGAGGTCTTGACAGCCTAGTCTTCAACCTCTTGTCGATCCTCTGCATAAGAAGTTCGGCAAAGGCCTCAGGGTCAAAGTTAGGCTGTGGGGTTTAGCCTTACTTTGTTCTGGATCTCGACCCTTTGGACGGGGAGAGCCTTGCTTGAGGACGCCACTGGTTTAAGAGCCAGTGATGACCTTGAGGAGCTGGCAGATTAGACCTTTGAGGTCTAGGGGACTTTTAAGGTCTTTTTTTTACAGATTTCACCTTGGGGATAACAGACCTTGATCTGTCCCCAAGGCAAGAGGATTTGGGAAACCCCTGAAAGGAAGAAGAAGAAGAAGAAGGAGAACTAAAGGGGACTACCAAAACCCTGCCTCCTGCCTCATTTACCACCTTACCTGCAGATCCAGGTCTACGCTCATCGGCTCGAGGTGGATGTTGATGGCCGCAACCTCTTCCGCAACCTCTCCGCACAGGTTGTCTTCCTGGGAGGGCTGCGTCATCTCCCGGATCCCAGCGATGAGGGGGCGGCTAATTCCGCCGCATTGCAGCGCTGAGATCCAGGCACCGGGTAGAGGAGATTACAAACCTCCTCCGACAGGACATATGGTTTGCCAGACTAACGTTCCTCCCAAACCCGCTGACCCAGGTCTTGAGGGTCGACAGCGAAGAGTCACGGATGATTTGGTCAGACTGTAAAAAAGGAGGACTTACTGAAAATATTCTCCAAAGGAGAATATCTGTATATGTCCATAAGACATTAAACTCAAAAAGACATAAAGGAAAGCGGGAAAAAACTTACCGACTCATCCACCCACCACTCATACAGAGCGTAGCACATTCACAGCCATCAGGGTGCCAGACGACCAGGTCCCCAACGTGGACCGAGCAGCTGGAGTGGGACCGGCACACCTCGTGTCCACAGGGTTGTTGGAGAACCGCCGTGCACCCTGGCTCCTGACAACGCACCATCTGTAAGTGGAATGGTGGTACATGAGTATCGTCAAGGCAAGGCCCGCCGGAATTAGGTCCGGGTAATAGGCTACCTTAACACAGATTTATGGGTGATGAAACATGCGATGTCATCAGGCAAAACCCGCCGGAATTGAATCTGGTAGTAAAAGACTAATAAACATAGGTTATTCAAGAATGGCTAACTATTAATTATGTTAAAAATAAGTACTCTATGATACTCCAATGGTACTCCGCCGTGATTTGCCACCGAAATCTCGTTATGAAACATATGGAAACATGCAAGCGTAATGTGGCGGAAAGGAGACCGAGATGGCCCATCTCTCAATCGCCCAGGGCAGAAATAATAGTGGAAACCGCCAATTAAAAAAAACCATGGTTAACCGGAGTGGTAACATGGATATAACAACGAATTTCCACTTACCCTGGCGGGGAGACTTAACATAGCATAACTATAGTGATTGCGGAGGATCCGTGGTGAGCAGTGTTCGACGCTCCACCATACCCACCGGAGTGGTTAGCGAAACAAGATAAAAAGGTAGGTAACGAGAGCCCGACAACCAGTAGGGAAGCAATTCTGGAAAAAGATCTAGCCAAAGTCACGGATAGATACCGAGGGACACAAGGTCGGTGTTCTAAATGAATAGAAGAAACAGGCCACGTCGCCAAAATCTAATCGATCAGGTAAAGAAGGACAGAAGGCAGTCAGGTGGAAAATCTAACTGGCAACCTGAAATCGATCCCAGCCTACCTTCCAAAACCAAAACTTTTTAGCCCTGGTCTGGGGGAAAGGCCAGAACTGCGCTACAGGTGAGGGGGAGAAGAACCTCGCATAACCTAGCCACACCTCCAAACTGACAGCATGGTCAGGTGGTAGACTATGAATTGAGGAGCACACTATTCTAACCTCACTCTCCCTCCAAAACCAACATGGCCAGGTGGGCTAAGAAGGAGAAGAGCAACTCTCTGAAACCTCCAAAGGCCAAAGCGGCAAAGAAAGGTGGGCCAAGAATGAATGAGGAACAGGGGTCACAAACCTAACATCTCCTTGAGTTCTCAAAAGGGTCAAACGGCCTGGTCAGGTGAGCTCAGTCAGAGCATTGTGTAAAAGCCCTGGGTATCCTGAACTAGCCTAACCCTCCAATGCAGAGGAAGGGGTAAGGAAGTAGGCTACTGGCTAGAATATACCTAATCAAATAAAACTACCTGTAGTCAGGAGCACTAACATAATAAAAGTTAACCATTCATATGGGAGATGTCTAAAATTATAAGGGTATAAATACATAAATGACTCAGGGAGAATGGGGCAGGAGAGGGCCAAACAACATCCGTTATATGGGATGCGGAGATACCCAAATGGCCACCTCTGACGGGGGCACACAGGCTAATCCAAGAATAGACATGTCATCCATCCTATTCCAGCTTAATCATGATAATAGGACTCACCATTGAGTCCAGGCGGAAAGGCCAAAATAGGGGAGGGGGAAACCAGTGAAAGGGGAAAACACCCATCCAGAAAAACGAAACAAGGGAAAGCTCCAGAAGCATGAGACCCTCCTGACACGGGCTAACCTTACCTCCTACCAAGGAAGGGTAAGATTCTCCAAATAAGGCTCCAAACCGAAATGGTATGGATAAAACTAGCAGAAATATTCACCAGCGAAGACTGAGGGTCAAGCCTGGCAGAGGCAGACACAGCCCATCTATCTGACTAGAACTATTTACCTTGGTAAACAATATAACATAACAGTCAAAATATAAAAATCTGTAATAAAAACCAAAATAATTGGACTCAATGTAGAATGGTGGACCAATTCCTGGTGGGATGACATGCTGCAAGGAAAAAAATAACAACACCAAAGAAAAATACGGTGTATCCAAAATAATGCTAAAATGGAATGAATATGGCATCCGGGGTGGTGGTTGGCTAAGGTAAAATAAGGCTAATGGAACGGCATCCTCCCTTACCATTTCAATGGAGAAATATACCGAAGATCTGGAGGAGGTGACCCCTTGGGTCCAAAATTAAACAGGGTATAATAACTGGCATTGTGGATAAAGATCTGGTATAAGGCAAGATATTTATACCTAGAAATGAGTGCTAATGGATCATTTCACAAGGACACAGGTCGAGCCCAGAAATTGTAGGTAACTCTGTTAAATAAAATTAAGTAAATATGAATTTTTGGATAAACATACATAAAAACATAGCATGTATTCTGTTGCAGGGAAAGCAAAACAAAAAAAAAAAAGTAAAGAGACTTGCACTGAAGGTCACATGCAAGGACGGGATACAGTGGATGAGGCATTATTGCGTCCCAGATTTGTCCCACCTAATTATGGATTTTAGTGGAACAAATAAGGAGCCTCAATCGCCTAAAATAAAAAGAGATGGTATTCAACTTAGAGAGAAGAATTCACTAATTACTGGAAGCCATAACAATTTTCGTGACTAAATGTATTTTCAGTGATCAAACTATTAAAATACACAATAAAAATTTTTAGATGGGTTTTGGTGTTGGAATACCAAAATAGGCAATTATAAGTTTTTTAGAGGGGTGGGAGTGTATTCGGGATTTTGCTAACGGCATACCACTCCGGGACTTTTTGATATTAATTTTGTTCAGGGCGGAGGTTTGTGATAGTGAAAATTATCACCCTTTCAAAATTTGACTCCATGTTTAAAAACATGTTAATGGTAACCCCAGCTTTGCATTTAGCTTTTCTCTGTATTCATTTTCAAGAGATTTACCTAGAAAGATCTCCCATAGCTCAATGGTATTAAACTAATATCAAAGGTCGGAACCCAGAAAGGTATCATGTTGTAAATGATTATAACACATGATGGAGTATATAATGGACTCAAAGATAAACTTACCTTCCCTTATTTTCAGCAAACAGTTTTTCTAACGACAAAGAACCTAAAAGAAAGAGTAGAGTGAAGTACTCCTCTTGTTTACAACTGGGCTGTTAAAGACCAAGGAGCCATTACTCTCTGTTGGTTAATGCAGGATGATCCCTTGCCCAAATTCCATGCCTTTTTATCAGGGAAGCGGGAAGGTTTTGAGGATTTTGTCGACTGAAAAATGTTTTTTCAAAACCTGTTTTTGGAGTTAAACAATGTTTTGTGTCCTCAAGAAGTTCTGCCAATTGATTAGCAGGCAGTTATAGTTCAGTTGCTGAAGCTCAGTTAGTTGGATTCTGACCCAAGCTCCCCAAATGGGATACACAGTCTGCAGCATTTATCAATTACGTAAGGATATTGAGTACCATCAAAGATGGGTTTTTAATTGAACGGCAATATATAGGACATAAAGCATGATTCCAAAAGGAAAGTAAGTCAGTCACTGTACACCCCAAAGTGTAAAAGTACTGCATCCTGTACCAAAAAGTGAGTGTGGATGAAAATGCTGCCCAAACAAGGTCTAATGTTAGAATTGACTGGAAACAACAAAACGGTCAGTTTGGAATACAGAACTTCAGATCAAAACATATATTAGGGGCTCCATTACTCCCTGATGATACAGATAGAACTTCGAGACTCCTCAATGTGCATTTTTTCTCCCGATGGCAAGTATGTAATTAATGTGAGAAAACTATGATTGAAGTTGTACATGTAGAATTTACAAATGGCAGCATTCCATAATACAGAATGGCACCTGGCACCATCTTCACCAGACATGGAGAAACCACCAACAGAAACGGTTTTCTTACCTGTGCCTATAGCACTAAAAGCTATAGAAATCACCTTAACCAGGCCAACAAAAATGGATTTACAATCCATTTTGAATAAGACCCTAGTTGCTCACCAAGTAGCATTCAACCAGCCTTCTGTCCCTTCACTTTTTGAAATCATTAATCAAAAGACAGATTTTCAGAATTTATAGTGACTAAAAACAAGAGACAATGGCAGAACTGAAACCATCTGCAACAGTCATCCCAGTTTTGGGATATTCCAACAAGGAATGGGCAAATCATCCTTTACCAGGTCAACAAAAAATTGATCTCTACTTCCATTTTGAATAAGACCCAGGTTGCTCACTAAGTAGCCCCAGCCTTCTGTCCATTCACTTTCAAAATTATTAATCTTGTGAAGACAGACTTTTAGAATTTGTAGTGACTTAAAACAAGAGACAATGGCAGAATTAAAACCATATGCCATGGTCATCCTGGTTTCAGGAAATTCCACCAAATTAATGGGCAACGCTATAACTAATTTTGAAAGGAAAGCTCCCTTTAGATATAGCATTAAAGCAGTTTGGGACCCCTATGAGAAGACTCTCAGAGGGGACAGCCTCATCAGAATTTTATGAACGAAGGCTCCGACTGCATTTTATAACATTTTTACCACCTTGCTGGAAGTTGCCATCAAAAGGATTCCAGAAGATTCCAGGATAATTTTTGCTGTTCAGGCCAAAAATATTATGAGAACCCGACAGGAAACACTCTGTGACTTCCTAGAATGGCGCATAAAAGCGTGAATGGAAGCACTGGAGGGCTCCATCAAATCACTCTCCAATGTCACAGCATTATTACATTCTAACCCCATATGAAAGGACCTGTTTGAGGAGGCTGTTGTGGCTCAAAACCATCTTGCCCACCAACAGAATTATACAGTGAATGCTCTTCTGGGGAACAGGAATTCAGGAAACAAAGAACCCAAAAGAACCCAATCCCAAAAAGGTTTATTGATCAAAAATCATATCAAGCCTTCAGTAAGCCCAAAAGTTTTCCTCAAAAAACAGGTAGGTGGTCAGAAGGGATAATTCCCTACAAAAGGACAACAACAATAACAACAACAACAACAACATGGACATTCTTTTTCACAAGGTCCAAAAACCATCTTATCGGGGGAAAAAGGAAAAGCAACACCTGGAATGTCTATCAAAGGCGAAGGCAGAGGAAGAGGCAGATGCCAATAGGAAATGTATGGATGCGGGTTGGCTTTGATAACATCACGGACAATGGAAGTGTTCCCTGTGGGGGACAGCATTATTTATATGTGCAGAAAGGCCCTGTTAATGGGGCCCATAGAGAAAAATGCGTATATTCGCCAACAAGTACATTGTTGGCCAAAGGTTTCAGCTAACTACTGTTGCCCAAGTATGTTGAATCATTCCAAAAGGGATTTGGACAGCATCTATAGATCTGAAAGATGCATACTGGCACGTCCCTATTGCCGTTTCCTTCCACCCCTTCCTAAGGTTCCGGATAGGGAAAGATACGTACAGATTCAAAGTCATGCCCTTTAGGCTAAACATTGCTCCAAGAATATTTTACAGAATTAGCAATGGTATTCATTCGAGAAAAAACAAAAAGGAATACAACTAATAGCCTACCTAGACAACCGGTTGATCTTGGGGCCCACAAGAAAAGACTGCTTGAAAAACCTGAGACCAATGGTCAACAGACTACAGGCAAAAGGTTTTATAATAAATTGGAAAAAATCCCGCCTCACGCCCAGCAGACACTTCCAGTGGCTGGGACTGTGTTGGGACACTTTTCACGGCCTGTTGTCTCTCCCCATCATACTCAAAACAGAATAAGGCAAGTCCTCAAAAGGTTCCTTGCACAGCCCAGAGTTTCCAGATGGCAATTAGAACGTAGGATGGGCCTGCTGCAGTTTGCATCAGTAATAGATCCAATACTCAGATTGCAATTAAAGTTGGGAACAAATGCTTCAACTTTGGAAGAAAAAAGAGTAATCTCTGGCAAAAGCATGTCAGTTGACACCTAGGCCATCTGTACAAGTGACAAAACAGGTGACACAGATGCCATCTGTTGACAGGTTGGGAGGGATACTGGGAGGATCATCAGGTGGCAGGGAAGTGATCAGCTACTCTGAGGAATTCTTATGTCAATTTCCTGGAGCTGATGGGTGTCTTTTTGTCTCTCAAAAAACTCAAACCTCCAGAAGAGATAGACAACATGACTACAATGTCCTGCACCAAGAGGTAGGGATCATGTTCACCTCCTCTCAATATGATAATGCTAGCCATCCTTCAGATGGCGCAAGCAAGGAAGTGGCACATGTCTGCAATTCACCTCAGAGGGTCTCTCAACGTAATAGCACACTCTCTATCAAGGAAAACGACAGCCTCAACAGAGTGGATGTTGGACAACAACTCTTTTCAAACAATAGCCAACATATATTGCACAACCGGAAGTGGACCTGTTTGCCACATACGAGAATCACAAACCCCTAATATGTGTGTCTCCAAACCTGGACAGTCAAGCAACAGCAAGAGATGCCTTCCTAAAGACTGGTACAAGGGGAGAATGATATCTTTTTCCATTGTCCCAGATTTCGAAGGTTTTGAGCAAACTTCTAACCTTCAAATGAATAACTTACTTAATAGCCCAAATTGGCAAAACAGGCACTGGTTCCTATTACTTCAACACTGGACGAAAAGATCAATTCCACCATCGTCCACTGTTCTATCCCAAATAGAAGGGAAGGAGGGAAAGTCGTCTACGCATCCTCCTTTCTTGGCCGAGACCTTGTCGTATGGATTTTTTAAATATCTATCATGAAAATTACTCACCCACATTGCAAGGTACCTAAGGCAAAAATAATGGACATCATCTGTCCGACAATGCAGTAACAGTCCATATGGAAGATATTGTTAGATTATATCCATACTGAGAGCCCAGTTGAGATTTATGTAGAAACACTTTTTTATTTTTCTTATATACCCTTTTGAAGACAAACGCCTTGCTGTTACAACAGTCATGGCACACACAGCTGCATTGACGGAGCCCTTGGTTTATGGATTCGGGATTGACTCCAGTACAGAAGTTGTCACTTCCCTTCTGCAGTCTTTTGCTCTACAAAGGCTACTTCCAAAGGGCTTCCAATTACTTGGTCCCTGAACAAGGTGCTTAGACTTCTATCAACCCCTCAATTAAGCAGACCCAGTACAACCACAACGCTACTAAAGGTGATCTTGATTGCTTTAGCATCAGGAGCTCGTATTAGTGAACTGGGCTCTCTTAGGAGGGGACAATACATCACACAAACAGCTGGTCATCAGTTATTATTGTCCCCTGGCCCATCATTCCTGGCCAAGGATGAGGATCCTTTAAAAAGGAAATATATCCTATAAAAAAATTCAATTTGGCAGACAAGACATTATGCCCAGTTCAAGCATGGTAAATATCCCTAAGGGTCCTATTTTCCTACACCCTAGCATAACTAACCACTCTCCCTACAAGGGCTGAGAATGACTGTAGTGTCCCTCATTAAAAAGGCAAACCCACACTCCTTTCCTAGGTCAAAACATATTAATTATTATTCGGTTCATTACTTCATTTATTAAATATTACTTGCACAAACTTGACTTTTCTGAGTTCAGTCCCGTGTCAGCCGGTGAAATTCCATTACAGCACGAATTTCTAGGTATAATAATGCTAGAAAATGGAATTTCACCGGGTGACACGGGACCTTCCTCAGAAATAGATTTTTCCTTTGTCAAAATCCCTTTTTTATAATCACAAACATTAAACCACAAAATCACCTGATATCAAATTGACTTTATCTTAGGAATAACATGCACCTGAGTGGAATTACTGATTAAATATTCTGGGTTTCAGAGATGCTTAACATCCCTATACTGTACTTAACCTCATCATTGTACATGTAGTTTCTGCTTTGGCTGTTTTATCAACACAGTATTTTCAGTTTCCTTAATGATCAGGGATCTAACATGTTTCAGCATTTATGCCAGCATCATATATTTCCTAGATACAGATCAATCTCTTGTTGGCTTCATATATTTTGTGGAAGAAAACTCAATCTCTTGTTGGCTTTATATACTGTATTTTGTGGAAGAAAACTCAATCTCTTAGACATAATGGTTTTTGGAATAACAATTCTGAAAGGACTCATAAGGAGCAAGAAAATTCCAACGTAAAAATATAGTTGGTGACAATACAAAAATGTTGTCTTACTGAATTTCACTGCTAATCATTATCAATTCTGAAACTGGTCTAACATACCAACATTGACAAATTAATTCATTTGTGAATCAAAGGCTTGTGCATAGCAGGAAAAGAATTAACAAACAACAGCAGGCAGATGCATTAGTCATGTTCCATAATTAGAACCTGCATGATTACCAAATTCATGGCAACAGCACCAGCTCCACCAGTTGGAAACTAAGCATTTTTGCATACACTGTTTTATCTCCAGCAACAACACAGCATATCTGGGATTTACAAATAAAAAAAGGATTTACTAAAATAAAATCATAAAAACCAATACACATGTTATATGGTGTTACTAAAATAAAATTTCAAAAACAAATACACTGATATGGATGAATATGTGTCTGTTGGATGTGTTATATATGGATCCAGAAAATATATATATTTATAAAAATAATTTAAATAGGGATATATACCATATATATATATATATATAGTTATATATATGATATTAATATATAGGATATATATATATATATAAATATATATATATCATATATATATATTTATATGATATATTATGGTCATATACCGATATATATCCTTATAGCGTTATATATTATGCATAATATAAGGATCATATATATATATTTTGATATCATAGATATATTTAATTCTTTTTACAAACATATTTGTATAATTAATTTAATCTACCCATAATATAATATCAAATATATTTTTATATAAATATATATATATCATGATTAAATGTAGTTTCTACTGGGACTTTTTGCAGACACATATGATCTTTCTAAGCCAAATGACAATAATTCTTAAACTTCTTGTTGTTTTGCACTTTTTGGATACCAGAAGAGTAACTAAGCCACATAAGATCCAAACATAAGAAATTGAAGAGACTGTGATTGAGGGACCAGAAAAAAACAAACTCACGTTTCAAGTAACCACAAGGAGTCACCTGTCCAACCTGACCATGAGAAGGATAAAAGTTCCTTGTTAATCATACATACACATACCAAAATGTTTTCAGATATATTTATGAGAGGTGGACAAGAATATCCTCACCATTTTAGCTTTTGGGCAATCGTTTTTAAATATTTTAGGCTGAAATCATATGTAGAAAATACTGGTCACATTTACCAGACACATAACTAATTCTAATAGCCACAATGACCTCTTAACAGACAGCTTGAATTCAAATAGCTTCTTTGGATATGCATTGTAACTACAATTCTGTAAGGTCCAAACGCAAGAAATTGAAGACAACTGTGATTTATGGTATTTCTGAAACAAACCCAGTCATCAGAAAACAAATAGTCACCTTGAGACCTGAGTCCACATTGAAGGATGAATTTTTCTATTTTTCAGGATATTATACACTCATACCTGTTGTTTTCAAAATATTTATTAGAGCTGAGAATTGAAATTTTAAATCAGGCTTTTGCTCTTATTAGAATTACATGACAGTCTTTATATAAATGACCATAGATTCAGAAAAACATTAATCTTCAACTTTAAAAGCTGCACCAAAAAACCCACTTGCTACGATTTTACAAAATAGTTCTAAAAACTCTAATACATAATTTGAAAATGACAGGTAGAAGTATCTACAATGAGGTTAGACTTTTGGTGAATTTCTATATCAAACTTTTGACCTTTTTGGAATTACAGTGGGCTTAAGGGTTCATTTCCTGTATAGAGAGAATAATTTTTTCAATGTTTTATATTTTATCTTACAGTTATAGTAGTTACAAGCATATCCAAAAAGAGGAAAAGAAGAGAAGTTAAGAAAAATAAAACATGTTTTAGAATTACATTTGTCTGGAAATCAGTGACAGTAGATTCTACTGATATACATTTCATAAAAAAATAAAAATGATTGCCCACTTTAACTCGATGGAAAGGATGGTTCTATTCAAGCTCTAAAAACAATATCTGAAAACAATCAGGTATATGTAAATTGAAGGTAATAGACTTTTATCCTAATTCAGTAAGGTTGGCAAGGTGACAATCCTTGTGGTTACAGTGACAGGTTTGTTTCCTGATACCAGCATTCACAGTGTTGTTTCAATTTCTTGCATTTGGATCTACCAGATTGGATTACAAGCATATCCAAAAGTTACAAGCATAACAAAAAAATTACTATGAGAATTCAGAAGTTAATAGGGCATTATACAATTAGCCCTGAATTATTGGGTGTCATATATAATATTTATATATGATAATGATATTTTCAGTTATTGTATATATATAAACTTATCAATATAAAACAATACCCTTTGTTCTATGCCTATGGAATCTTTGAAATTTATATATTTGTGAAGATTACATATAAAGAAATAATATTTTATAGATGATCAATGGAATAAATATATATAACAAATATATTTATTTTATAATATATGTATATAAATGTTATAATATATTATATTATATATATCTATATATATATATATATGGATCTTATATATATATATTTATATATATATATATATATATATATATCAATATCCATTTGTATAAAATTTCTTAAATTCATTATGGTTGTATAAGATAAGACCTGATCATGTGTCACCCAGTGAAATGGTTCCAATAGCACACATTTCTAGGTACAAATATTGCTAAATATACCAGAGAAAAAGCTATCCATAATGCCAGGTTACTACCCTGGATCGATCACCACAAAGGTGTCGGTATGCACTAAGGGGACAAGTGGTAGCCACTATCACAGATGCTTTGCCCAACAGATTTCTCCATTCTCAAAGCCCCAACATGGGTGTGCCGATCAACCCAGCACCTTCCGATGTTGCCACCTACCACTCCAAGACCCACCATCTTCATTCCAAAATTTAGCACAAACACGAGAACACCGTTCATTTTTCTGCGTGATTTTTATCCTATTCTGCTTTTTTAATCATGGCATCCCCACAAGGATTTCACACCATCTAAGTTGAGTACTTTTTCTAGTTGGTTTGTTAAACGTGAGAGGCACAGTATTTATGATCTGTACATAAAATATGTTTACCAGGTACACTGCCAAACGGTAAACTGTTTTGTTTTCGACCTTCAGTCTCCGCATTATCGTTAGCAGAACGAAATTCTGCTAGATACTTTCATTTACTCCATTTCGGTTTTTGGAGCATATTTTGGAGAAATTGAAAATATCATGTCGCTGGTTTAGAGGCAAAGGAACTTTTGTTTCAGGGCTTTGTACATTGGCTAAACAGATGAGCTAGGCTCCTTTTTCTGATCATAGATTTTGAGTCTTCTTATTAGTTTCCTTTCCTCCACCAGCGGGTTGGTGCCTTCTCGATGGGTATTATTATTATCATGATTATAGCTAATGTGAATAAGGATGGATGACATGTCCATTCCTGGATTAGTTTATGCATGTGATTTGGCGTCAGAGGCAGGCCATCTTGGTACCTAATGTGCCATACAGTTGTTGTTTGGCCCTCTCTGCCACCTAATCATTTATGTTTATGTATATATTTAATATATTTAGGCTAAACTCACATCATGGGTGGTTAACTTTATATTATATATTATTTGCTCTATAACAAGGTTGGTTTTTAATTCTATCAGTTTGGTAGTTACTAGCCTGGCCTACCTGACCAGGCCGTGATCGGTTTTTGGAGGGTTAGGCTGGCATGATAGGCGCTCTTACACGATGCTCAGGCTTCCTAGCTCACCTGACCAGGCCGTTTTACGGTTTTGGAGGGTGAAGTTAGGCTAGTGATAGAGTTCCTCATTCACACTTAGCCCACCTGACCAGGCCGTTAGGTTTTGGAGGGTGAGGTTAGGCTAGTGAGAGAGTTCCTCCTTCACTCTTAGCCCACCTGGCCAGGCCGTTAGGTTTTGGAAGGTGAGGTTAGAATAGTGAGGGCTCCTCAATTCATACCTCTGCCACCTGACCAGACCGATTCGGTTTTGGAGGGTGAGGCCAGATTTATACGAGGTTCTTCTCTCCCCACACCTGTAGCACCCATCCTAGCCTTCCTGACCAGACCAAAAAAGTTTTGGTTTTGGAAGATAGGCTAGGAACAGGAGGTTATGCTCCAGGCTTTTTCGTGTATTTAGCCTAGTCCTTCTTTACCTGAACGATTAGAATTTGGCGACGCAACCTGGGCACATCCTCATAAGAGGAAAACCGATTGCTTATTATGCTCAGCACCTCCGTGATAGGAGATTGTACTCGGCTTCCGGAGGGTGCATCCACCTGACCTGGTTGCCATTCTGCCGGGTTTCCGCCACTCACCTACCTTTTCCCGTCGGGCGGAATAAGAGTTACGATATGATAGACTTAGTGTTTATAGCTGTACTTAGTCCCAGGGATGCAATCTGCTTGAGGCGGCGGAGTCTCCGCCAGACTGGTCGGATCTCTCGTTATTGTCCATTTAACCACTCCGTGGGTATGGTTTGGTTGGCATGTTTTACGGTTTCCATTATTTGGTTACTGCCCTGGGCATTTTGAGAGATGGGCCATATGCGAACACTAAGATTTTCGTTCAAACACGGATTCCATTTTGTGTGACACAATGAGTTTTAGTAGACAAGTCATTCTGTAGCAGTAACATAGAGTTTATTGCTTGTACAGATTAAATATTAGTTAACCATTCCATCAGCATAAATCTATTTTAAATCTTTTGCTGCCGGATTCAATTCCGGTGGTTTTGCCTGATGCTACCATCATCCATAATCTGTTAAGTTAGTTCGCGGACGTGGGTCTTGCTGATGATACTCATGTACCGCCATTCCACTTACAGATGGTACGCTGTCAGGAGCAGGGTGCACGGCCGTTCTCCAGCAACCCTGTGGACACGAGGTGTGCCGTCGCACTCCAGCTGCGCGGTGCATGTTGGGGACCTGGTCGTCTGGCACCCTGACGGCTGTGAGATATGTTACGCTCTTTACGAGCTGGTGAGAGATGAGTCGGTATGTGACAAGAGACTGCTAACCTTTAGTCTCTTTTAATGATTCATATGGATGGATATATGACGATATAATTGGAAGTTTGGAGAATATTTTAGTAAGTCCTACCTTTCTTCCAGTCTAACCAATCAATCCGGGACTCTTTGCTGTCGACCCTGAAGACCTGGGTCGGCGGATTTGGGAGAAATGTTGCGCCTGGCAACCCCTACATACTGTCGGAGGAGATTTGCAATCTCCTCTATCCGAAGCATGGATCTCTGCTGCAGTGCCCAAGGAAGTGGGCCCCTATCATTGAGAGAGGATCGGGAAGAGACGAACCCCCCAGAAGAAGATAATCTGTGCGAAGAGGTGGCGGAAGAGGTAGTGGCCATCAACATCCACCTCGAACCGATGAGCGTAGATGACCATCAGGTAGAAGGTAAGGTGGTAAGTGAGGCAGGGGGGAAGTTTTGAAATTAGATCTCTTTTTTAGTTCTCCATCTTCTTCTCTTCTTTTCAAGGTTTTTCCAAACCAGCTATCCTTGGGGACAGATCTCGGTCTGTTATCCCCAAGGTGAAATCCTTGAAGAAGAAAGACTTACCCAAAGTCCTTCTAGACCTCAAAGGTCTAATCCACCAGCTCCCTTAAGGTCGTCACTGGCTCCCAAACCAGTGACGTCCTCAAGTAAGGCTACTCCCCTCCAAAGGGGTCGAGAACCAGAGTGTCAAGGCTAATCCCCCACAGCCTAACTTTGACCCTGAGGCTTTTGCCGACCTCCTGATGCAGAGGTTCGACTCTAGGGTTGAAGCTAGGCTACAAGATCTTTCTTCTCAGCTTGTTACAAGCTTAGAGACCTCTGGACAGTCAGTGGTGTCATTGGACAAAGGATGCAGGCCCAGGAAAGCTTGCTCTCCGGATTCATCCAATCCGGAGCAGTACAGCAGTCACATGTTGTCCCGGATGCTTCCAGACTGCCCCCCTTTGATAAGGGGAACCCGTGGCGGCTGGCTCTTGCATGCCCCCTGCATAATGGCACTCTGACCATAGAGGGCTTGGGCACTCGTCGTCTGGAAGAACCAGAGTTCTTTCCACCAGACCTAGTGCCTCCCTATCCAGGCTTTGCCAGGTTAACTGAGGAAGCCTGGATTAGATCCGATACAAGGTCCCGAAAGAAACAGTCATCTTTCCTAGGGACCAAGCTCAATCCACCCCTGATCGCGCTCTCACTGACTGGGAGTGCGAGAACACCAAACTTACTCCCTTTAAAGGAAGTTTCACGATGTTCTCTGTAGGGGACTCCATCCCTACCCCCTGCACTACTAAGATTGCAGAGCTGACCCTTCAGGCTGGAATAGAGGGCAAACCCTGCCTCAACTCCGGAGACAGATCCCACTTCCTTCTCTTTCCCGGAGATTCGGAATGTTGGGTGGGAGCCCGGCAACGTTCACGGTGGGGAAACTCGATCCCGAGTGTGCCTCCACCCTGTTCAGTGAACAACTTCCCAGGATTCCGGATGCTCTGCTGAAGACGGAGTTTGAGACTAGGTGCAGGCTGAGTCGCTCCCTTCATTCCATCACCATCTCAGAGGTGACTGCATTAACCTATACAGACGAACCTCTGTTTCAGGTCCTCACAAAGTCATTATTGGCATCCTTCCAATCGGACCTTTATGACTTTGTGGTGGCGAGACAGGCAGAACTGCCGAAAGCACATCTTTGCCGACGCCACTATCAGGCATGAGCCCAATAGACTCATGAAGAGAGTTCTATCTGGGGACCTAACCTCTTCCCAGAGGATGAGGTCAATAATGTCCTGGCTGAGGCAACCAGAGCAAACCAGAGTCTTCGCTCTCGCTGGGGTCTTCCTTTCAAAAGGAAGTTCTCTGAGACCTCCGGACCTCAACCTAAGGAAAGGAAGAGGTTCAGGAGATTCCAGAGCTATCGGAAGCCTCAGGCTCAGACTGTGCTTCAGGAGGTACCGGTCTCACAGATCGGCCAGCCTTCCACATCTAAGGCTCAGCCTCAACAGCAGCACGTCCTGATGCAGCCGGCTCAGCAAGCCCCTGCTCCTGCCAGCCTTCGTGACGTCCCCAGCTTTCAACGCTCGTTTGAAAACCAGGGGCGTTTCGAGGATACAACAGACATGCGAGGGGTAGTAGAGCCAGAGCCGCCTACAGAGGTAGAGCAGCGTCCAGACCCTCTCCTGTGGAGAGAGGAACCGAGGAGGCAGAGGGAGTAAGTCCTCTTCCAATCAATGAGCCTCCTCAGGTAGGCGGGAGATTGTATCTCTTCCGGGACCATTGGACCTACAGTCCAAGGGCCCACAGCATAATTTCGAAAGGTCTGGGATGGAGCTGGAGCAGAGGACCTCCTCCGCCAGTCAGATTCCATCAACCTCCATCCAAAGAATTACTGGACTATACAAAAGACTTTCTGCAAAAGAAGGCAATAAAGAAAGTCAGGCACTTGAAATTTCAAGGCTGTCTGTTCACTGTCCCAAAGAAAGACTCAGACAAGCAAAGAGTAATTCTAGACTTGTCTCGTCTCAACTTATACATTCAATGCGACAAGTTTCGCATGCTTACAATCTCACAGGTACGGACCCTACTTCCCCGTGGGGCCATCACCACCTCTGTAGATCTTTCAGACGCACACTATCATGTCCCGATTGCGAGAAATTTCTCTCCTTACCTAGGGTTCAGACGAGGAAAACAAGCATACTCGTTCAGTCATGCCATTCGGGCTCAACATAGCACCCAGAATATTTACCAAACTGGCGGAGACATTAGTCCAAGAGCTACGGGCTCAAGGGATTATGTTGCCGCATACCTGGACGATTGGATAATTTGGGCATCCAACGCCAAGGAATGTCGAAAAGCAACAATCTAACAGTAATCAACTTCCTGGAATACTTGGGTTTTCCAAATAAACAGGAAGAAATCCCGTCTAGTCCTGGCTGCTCAATTTCAGTGGTTGGGAATCCAATGGGACCTAAACACACACAAACTGTCACTTCCGCCAGCCAAAAGGAGGGAAATAGCCAAAGCTACCAGGCAGTTCCTCAAGAACAAAATAGCCCTCGTCGTACTCCAGGAAAGAGTTCTAGGGTTCTCTTCAGTTCGCTTCAGTAACAGATTTGTTACTGAAAGCCAGACTGAAGGATATAAACAGAGACAAGATGTCTCTAAGCCAACAGCAGAATTGAGGACAAGATGTCTCTAACCGATGTTGAGGAAAAGGCTTCAACCATGGTCAACAGTCAAGAGTTTGTCAAGGTCAGTGCCTCTTCAATTTCCCCCTCCATCGCTAGTGATCCATACGGATGCTTCCCCAAGCAGTTGGGGAGGATACTCCCAACACAAGAAAGTTCAAGGAACATGGTCGACAGTATTCCGCCAGTTCCATATCAACATTCTAGAGGCAATGGCAGTTTTTCTAACATTAAAGAAACTACGTCCAGCCAGACAGATTCAAATCAGACTGGTGCTGGACAGTGCAGTAATTGTACATTGCCTAAACAGAGGGGGCTCCAAGTCGAGCCATATCAATCAAGTAATGATAGCAATTTTCTCTCTGGCAAGGAAACATCTTTGGCACCTGTCAGCTACCCACCTGGCAGGTGTTCGAAATGTCATTGCAGATTCTCTATCCAGGACAACTCCGCTGGAGTCGGAATGGTCCTTGGACATGACATCGTTTGAGTGGATTTGTCTTCAGGTACCAGGTCTCCAGGTAGACCTGTTTGCCACAGAGAGCAACCACAAGCTTCCATGTTACGTTGCTCCCAATCTAGACCCTCTAGCTCATTCCATAGATGCAATGTCAATCGACTGGAACAGATGGCAAAGGATCTATCTGTTTCCACCAATAAACCTACTGTTGAAAGTTTTACACAAACTCAGATCATTCAAAGGTCAAGTAGCTCTTGTGGCACCCAACTGGCCGAAGAGCAATTGGTTTCCTCTTCTACTGGAGTTGAAGCTCCGGCACAAACAGATTCCCAATCCAAGATTGACACAAGTAGTGCAAACTCGGACTGTGTCAGCTTCCTCAAGAATTCTGAGTGCCCTAGCTTTATGGACTTCATGAAGTTTGCAGCTCAGAAAGATGCTAACATTGACCCTCTTAATACACTGTTCATAGAATCAGATAAGAGGGAATCTACACTTAGACAATATGACTCAGCAGTTAAAAAGTTAGCATTATTTCTAATGGAATCTCAGGCTCAGATAATGACCACGAATCTAGCAATCTCTTTCTTCAGATCATTATTTGAGAAAGGACTGGCCACTAGTACTATTACTACAACAAAATCTGCTTTAAGGAAAATATTTTTACATGGCTTTAATATTA
>NC_089781.1:47891202-47896202 GCF_040412425.1 Macrobrachium rosenbergii | reverse complement strand
CCACATAACAGGGAAGCTTGTGATTGCTCTCCGTGGCGAACAGATCCACTTGGAGTCCCGGAACCCGGCGGCATATCCACTGAACGATTCCCGTCCAGAGACCACTCCGTCTCCAACGGAGTAGTTCCGGACAGAGAATCCGCCACCACGTTCTGCACCCCCGCAAGGTGGGTGGCTGACAGATGCCAGCCGTGCTTCTTCGCCAGGGAGAAGATGGCTAACATCACCTGATTTACGCGACCCGATTTGGAACCGCCCCTGTTTATGCAATGAACCACCACGGCGCTGTCTAACACCAGCCTGTTGTGAATCTGGCCGGCGGGGCAAAGTTTCTTCAGAGTTAGAAACACAGCCATAGCTTCCAAGGTGTTTATATGGAACTGTCGAAACATTGTAGACCATGTCCCTTGTACTTTTTGTTTTGGTGAGTACCCTCCCAGCCGCTTAATGAAGCGTCTGTGTGGATTACCAGAGCTGGGGAGGAAATTGAAGGGGACAGACTTGAAAGGCCTTTGACTACAGACCATGGTCGAAGCCTTGTCTTCAAGATTTGCGGGATTGAAGAGACCCTGTCTCTGAGCCTGACATTGGCTCGTCTCCGCCACACTCTGTTTATGTCTTTTAGTCTTGCTTTCAAGAGCAGGTCTGTTACTGAAGCAAACTGAAGAGAACCGAGAATCCTCTCTTGAGACCGGCGGGATGCCGCTTTGCCCTTTAGAAATTTTCTGGTAGCGGCGGCTATCTCTCTCCGCTTGGCCGGCGGAAGGGATAGCCTGTACGAGGTTAGGTCCCACTGGAGACCCAGCCACTGAAACCGAGACTCCGGAGTCAGGCGGGACTTCTCCCTGTTCAACTGAAAGCCTAAGGACTCCAGGAACTCGATCACTATGGCTGTAGCCTTCCGACACTCCTGTATGGATGGGGCCCAAATTAATTAATCGTCCAGGTATGCTACTAGAGAGATCCCCCGGGACCGTAGCTGCTGAACAACTGTTTCCGCCAGCTTCGTGAATATCCTGGGGGCTATATTGAGCCCGAAGGGCATGACCCTGAAGGAGTAGGCCTGTTTCCCTAGTCTGAAACCCAGGAAGGGAGAGAAGTTCCGGCAAACCGGGACGTGATAATAAGGGTCTGAAAGATCGATAGAGGTGGTGACGGCTCCACGCGGCAGTAGAGTCCGTGATTTGGGCAACTGTAAGCATGCGAAATTTGTCGCATTGTATGTAGAGATTTAGACGCTACAGATCTAGAATCACTCTTTGCTGGCCGGAATCTTTCTTGGGGACAGTGAACAGCCTGCCTTGAAATTTGAGGTGCCTCACTTTCTTTATTGCTCTCTTGTTGAGAAGTCCACACAAAGTCCTGTAGAGCTTTGGAGGAGGGTTGATGAAACCTGATCAGGGAGGGGGTCACTGATCCAGCTCAACCCAGGCCCTTGGACACAATGCTGTGTGCCCAAGGACTGAAGGACCACTGGTCTCTGAACCAGTATAGACGTCCACCTACTTGACTGGTCTCAATGGGAGGAAGCAGGTTTGCTCCTCTACCACGGCCACTTCTCCCCCGGGAGACGGATCCAGCTCTACCTCTGTAGGGAGCTCGGCCTCTACCCCCCCTTGAGCTTCTATTAAGGCCATGAAAGACCCCACGGCCTTCATAGGTAGGGTTGTACGCCGGTGAGGAGACATACGTAGGCGTAGCAAGGGATTGGGCTGGTTGAACCAGCACATACTGTTGGGGTTGAGCCTTGGAGGTGGACGGTTGGTTCACCGTTGAGACAGGAACTGCCTGAACTACTGTCTGGTGTTGTGGTCTCATATGCCTTCTATAACGTTTCCCAGGCTTATGCTGGGAACCGCTAGACTCCGGGGCCTTCCGCTTAAAGGCGGAGATACCCCACCGGGAGCGCAGACTCTGGTTGGCCCTGGTTGCCTCGCCCAGGACACCGGAGACTTCGTCTTCTGGGAAAAGATTTTCCCCCCAGAACGAGCTCTTCATGAGCCTATTAGGCTCATGACGAATGGTGGCATCAGTGAAGATGAACTTACGGCAGTTCATCTTTGCCACCATGAAGTCGTACAGGTCCAACTGGAACCCTGCTAACAGGGATTTAGTCAGGACCTGAAACAAGGGCTCCTCAGCAAAGGAGACGGCGGTCGCTTCTGAGAGGCACAGCGAGTTCAGAGACTGGCTCAGACGACACCGTGCCTTGAACTCAGCCTTTAGGAGAGCTTCTGGGATCTTAGGAAGCTGCTCACTAAACTGGTTCGGACGCAGCATGAGCATCCAATTTACCAACGGTAAATGTGGACGGAGCGTCCTTCCAGAAGTCATCACCCCCAGGGAAGATCAGAGATGTAGGGTCTGATTCCCTAAGCTGAGGCAAGGGTTTGCCATCCAAGCAAGTCTGAGCGGTTGCGATAGCAACCTTGTTCAGGCAGGGGGTGGGTAGGTTATCCCCGAGGGAAAACATCGTGTAGTTGCCCTTGAAGGGGGTCAACTTCGTGTTCTCCGCCCGCCACTCGGAGAAGGTGCGCAAGAGAGCAGATTGCGCCTGATCCCTAGGGAAGATCACCATCTCCTTAGGGACCTTGTCCGAAGCATCCAAGCTTCCTCCGTCAGCCTAACAAAGCCTGGGTAGGGGCAAGAGATCCCGGGAAGAACTCCAGCTCCTCCAGGCGTCTGGTACCTAGTCCTTCAATGGTCAAGGTATCCTCGTGGCAAATAGCGCGAAGAGCGAAACGCCACGGGTTCCCGACATCAAAAGGAGGGAGGGTAGCAGTGTCAGGGATCTGGTACCGCGGTCCGGCCCCACCGAGCGTGCCATATCGGCAAGAAGATTCTCCTGACTCTGCAGCCTCTCCGTCAGCTTAGAGAGCTTGGCCTCCACCTCCGAAGAGAACTTCTCAAGTAACATCCCAGAAACGCCTCAGGGTCAAAGGCAGGCTGGCGAGAGGGACTGGGTTTGGCTGCCCTCTTACTCGCTCCTTTGCCCGAGGTACCTGGTTTGCTCCCGGAGCCCAACGGAGGCAACCTTTGCCTTCGGGGGGAAAGGGGATGCCTTGCGGGAAGACGAGGACTTGAAGCCCTCACCTTCCACGAAGTCTTCAACTTGGGGACAGTAGATGGAGCGCTGTCCTCAAGATAGAAGACTTAGCAAAGCCCTGAAATGAAGAGACAGAGGATGAAGGGGGAATCAAAGAGGGTGCCCGCCCCGCTGCCTCACTTACCTCTCTACCTACCTGGTCCTGCTCAGTGTTCATGGGCTCCAGGTCCAAGTCCAGAGCGGCGACGTCCTCCGAAACCTCCGCATAAAGGGGATCTTCTAGGAGTGGCTGGGTCACGACCCGGATCTGCTCGATGATAGGTGTGGCCACGTCAGCAGGTACGGCCGCAGCGATCCGGGCTCCGGGGTACAGAAGATCTCTCAGCTTCCCGTCGAGGACATAGGGCTTCCCCAACGGGACGTTCCTCCCAAACCCAGCCACCCAGGCGCGGAGAGACTCTAGGGCCTCCTTCTTGGAGGACTCATCGGCCTGAAAGGGGGGAGCAGGAATCAAGGAGGGGCTAATATACCATAAACTATATAAGCGTTAAAACATAAAATATAGCAACGCAGCAAACTGTAACTATCATGAAGAATGAAAGCAAGCAGCTTACCGACTCGTCCTGGATGCACCCGCAAAGCGCGAAGGAAAACCTCACAGCCCTCCGGATGCCAGACGACAGGTCATCAAGCCGGACCGCACAGCCAGCGTGGGTCCGACACACCACATGCCCGTAGGGTTGGTGAAGGTGGCGGTGCACCCGGGCTCCTCACAACGAACAGTCTGTAAGTGTGAACAGTAAATGAACCTCTAACTCTAAGAAACTTAAACTAAGCAGGCGCAGGTATTTTCAAATTGTACCACCTGAGTACTCCGGCGGAATGAAAAACCCCCGTCACAGACAGGCCTACCAGAAAAGTAACTTAAAATTAGGGTAAGCAAAAACCCCCCCCGACTGCCGGAATACTCCGGCAGAACGGAAGGAGCTGAATCAACGGGACCTTTACCACAAGGGATGCCGGGAATAAGACGGCGGAACCCAAGGATAAGATCACCGGACTCTAATAACAATATAACAGAAATAATTATAAATCCGATGGCGGAGTGAGCCGGAAGCAAAATAAATGCATACATATACAGAGGATGGTAACATAATCGGTTAACAATGGTACAAAAATTCCACACTCCCGGAGTCCGGCACCACCCCTCCGGGGATCCCAAGCCTCAACCGCTAGAGAACAAAAGAAGGGTGAGGCTACAAAACACCACAATTCCACAAGGGCAGGTGTAAGCACCAGTCAACCCAGCTAGAGTATCCCGAATGCCGGAGCGAACGCGGAACAAGGCTGAGAAAAGAAACCCTGAGAATGTTCGAACACCTGCTCGATCCTAGGAGAGCAGGTTAACGAGACACTGAGCTCAGCAAAATGCCATCGGGGGACCAGCCCTGGGAGGAGCGAATCCCTCCACCAGGAAAGATCTCACAACTCGAGGTGGTCGACGGCACCGACATCACCACGCGAGAAGATGACAAGAGCTGGATCAGGGAAGGCCAGGGTAGGGGTGGTGGGAGAAGGAACGGAGTAGGCCAGAGCAGAGGAAAACAGGAGACTGGGGAAGATGCCTTCACCCGCTCAACTGCAACCCGACCACGCTAGATAATACCAGCTGGATAGATCATGGCCTACTCCGAATGAAGGGAAGGGAATAGCGGCTAAAGGTCTCCATACTCTCACTCCACACATAAACGTAGCCTATGACATAAAGGGGGGAGAAGGAAAGGGAGGGATGAGGAAACAACAGGGAGAGAAATTTCTGTGTCGAAGACCAACCAGGGCCGAGCGGAAGGGAATGCTATAAAAGCATGGAGGAGACACACCCACAGAAAAAACCTCAACCCCTCCGTAAAGAAGGGGGAGGACTATGGGGCTCACTCCACAACCCAAGCCACGG